>NC_056728.1:1169691621-1169801621 GCF_019279795.1 Protopterus annectens | reverse complement strand
TTATTTAGTGACTACAATCCTGAGATCATCCCAGTGATTTGCCAGGAAAATAGAGAAACAGACCAAAACTATGAGACAAATATCTGGACATTCTACGGAAATCTGTACAGTTGAGAGGTATGATTATGCATACAGCTTCCTATCACTCCCAGGATTTGAATCATGGCTGTGTGTGCTAAAAATACAACAATTTGTGTTTTATCAGAGTGAGCTATTTAGAAAGTGCTGTCATTTCCTTTAGTGTTTTCTCTCTAAGTCTCTCTTGGTTGTACAATCTGACCTTGTAATTACAACATTCTTATACAGACATTCCTAGACATATTTTTTATGTGGCACGGTATGAGAAACAGTTCACA
Organism: Protopterus annectens; assembly: GCF_019279795.1. Classification (NCBI taxonomy): domain Eukaryota; kingdom Metazoa; phylum Chordata; order Ceratodontiformes; family Protopteridae; genus Protopterus; species Protopterus annectens. The sequence continues at coordinate 1,169,801,265 of NC_056728.1, read as the reverse complement.
CAACAGTACTATTCACATACCAGTTCTTGGTGAATGCAACATGTGAGGCCATACAATACCAGAGTAAACACAACCAGTCCAGGAATTAGAACTTTATTGCCAAGCAGTTACACTTTTATTTAAATATGACCTATATGGGACTATTACTGTCATATTTTCTGGTTTATTCAGTGGAAACCATACACATTTTTTATAATGCCAGGTGACATTTTACACCTTTTTCCTTTATTTGATATGACTACTACAAGCAGGATTGTTACTCACCAGCCTGTACAACCTGCTAGCATGGGCTTCCTGGTTCACAGCCCACTCAGCTACAGCTGTAATGAAAATAGAGAAACATTTATGCATACCTATCTGTCACATATACAGGCTGAACTTTGGTAAACAATTATTGGTATGAATACTTACACACTGCTGGGACATCTCCCCTCTGTCTTGCTTCTTGGACTCACTGTTCCAAGAGCTCCCTCTTCCTCCGTTTCAAGTTGGCATAGTGGTGTCAGACCTGGTGACCAGTCTGAGGGATACCAGTGACACTGTTAAGATCACAGGCGAGACTTTCCCAGGCTTCTTCTTTAAATTGGGAGCTCTGGTACTGGTCATGCAGCAGTCTCGTGTCATGTTTTTTTGCCAGGTGACCTACCATGACCTTGGACTCCTGTATACTCCAGCTCTGCACCCAGAAATGCATTCACTCTCCAACTCCTGCTATACTGCCTACAGTGGAGAGCTACAACCAGTTATGAGCTGTATTCCCACCTGTGGGGTTTAAATATGACCGATTTCCCACCCTTTCCCATGATTGGGATGGTTTTGAAAATGCTGAGCTAAGCTAAGCTACGGGCAAACCTGCTTAGCTAAAGTTGGCAGTGCTTAAAGGGGAAAGTTCAGCATTGCTTACCAATGGGCAAATCCACTTAGCTGGGCTATGCATTGCTTAGTATTCATATGTACACAATGCATACACCTGGTCAACATAGCTGTGCAATGCTTAGCATTGCTTATGTTTTATTTTATTGGTCTACCACCTGTATGGGATTGATTCATCATTGATTATATAATATTAGATTTATTTACCTTCCCAGACATCCCCCAATGTGCTGTGATTATTTTTTTCTTGTGTTACTATACTGTATGGGGAACTTGTGTTTATATGGGGATTCCACTACTTTATTACACTGACACCTCACATCTTGGCCTAATACACTACTGTGGCTGAGAAAAATCAGTTATTTCTTACAAAAATATGCAAAAAATTAAAATGTTAATGTTTACACATACAAAATGGAAATGGCTTTGGTGAGGCTTGATCCATGAATGCCTACATGCAAGGCATATGCTCTAACCACTATACTATTGCACTTATGCATATGCTGGATGTCTATTGCTTTTTAACTTATTGTGCTGTTTCAGCTAGGCTAAGCATAGCTAAGCAACAGGCACACCCACACAGTTACGCTTAAACTTTATTGCATGTATAAAAAAAAAATATTTGTTGTGTTTTTTTATTTGTACCCTTCAGAATATCCATGCTAATGCTGAACCTGTTATTCTATCAACTTTCTGCTTTGTGGGACGATTGTCCCTTATGGCTTTGTCCAGATTCCTTACTCTGATGGATTGAGAGGTGTGCGCTATGTGCGTAAGCTAAATCTGTTATTCTATTCCCCAGTCTCAAAATGAATCTGCTAGCTAAGGATTATAGTAGTTGTTATACTAAAGGAGTGGTGTATCTTGTATATTGTATAGTCTGTTGGAGTTACTATGTAGGTAAAACTGAAAGGCACCTAAGATCCAGAATTTATGAACACGTGAGGGACATCAATAAAAAAAAATTAAAATAATGTTTTGTATAGACACGTGTTAAAATGTAAAACAGCTGATTTTAAATTCTGGGTTATAGAGGTGGTTAAGTGTCCTGACAGGGGTGGAGATTGGGAAACGCAACTAGAGTTTAAAGAAATGATGTGGCAACTCAGATTGGATTCTTGTTGTGGGAAGGGTCTTAATGACCACATCTCCATCACCCCAGCATTGAAAATGCTTGCAGCAGACCCCAAAAAACACAAATACTAATATGGATAGTTACAGTGATAAATAACTATTTTATATTTTATATATACAATTTATTTACATATGTTTCTTGTACCTTCAGATTCTCATTCATTATTATTTCACATATTTGCACAGTAATAATACATATGCATAGATGTATTTCTTAAATATCTATATATATATATATATATATTTTTTTTTTTTTTTCATACATATTTATATTTATATACATTGATATGCAACAATTTTTAAGTTAGATTTTATCTATTATGCATTATCATAGATTATTATTTGTATATTATTACCTACTACTATTTATTATTATTAAAACAATTTGATATATTTATTATTTCACCTATATTTATTTTTAAATCATTGTGTATCAAAAGAATTTTACTCACTCCAGTAGTTTAGATTTATATTTGTGTTTCAGGTAATAGGTTGATGTCCTTATTTATTTAATTATTTATTCATTGATTTATTCATCTAATATATTTTTATTCATACACATCCTGTGTTTATATACAAAAAATATTAACACATGGTTTTAGAATACAAATACATATATAGTTTTTACTTCATTTACCACAATGTATTTTTATGTAGTACTATGGCATTTTACTCCAGTAATTTTTGTTTGTTTCCTTACTGTGATGCTTTTTGCACTGTGATGTATTTAAAGGTATTAGTAACTCATTGGCCCTTTAAGGTAGGCAATTATCTAATTCCAACTGATTCTAGTTAAATTAATGTTTTATGTATAAAAGGAGTGGTTTGTCTTATTTCATGGATACTGATGAAGTCTCCGATTGGAGACGAAAGTGCTCAATCCATGATTTTTATGTATTTTACGTGTCAAGTTTAGTGGTTTTTACTACTCTGTGGATATATTCAATAAAACTTTTGGGTGAACCAACGGCAGCATTGTGTGAATCACTGAAGATCTCCTTCATTGTTTTCTGGATCGCACCTTTTGGATTTTTGTGGTGGAATTTGGTTACCAGTGACTTTCGTAAATCTGTTATTCTATCAACTTTTGGCTTGGTAGGGACGATTGTCCCTTATGACTTTTTCCAGATTTCTTAACCTGATGTGTTGGGGGTTTTAAATTCTGGAGTTCAGGGGGGCGTGTGTATTGTGAGAGCTCTTCTCTCAGACACACCCAACCCTGCGCTCATACATGGAACCTTCATACATATACATGGTGCGCTGCCATGATGAGCAGGAATGGTCCCTGCCTTGCAGGAATAACTTATTCCTGCAAGGCTGCTTGCTGAATCGGGAGGCATGTGAAATAAAAATTAGAACTAGGTCTAGCAAATGGGACTGTCTATGCTGAATGTTCGGCTTTGGGGACATCAGGAACATCATCAGGAATTGAAGTAGAAGTTCATAGGTTCATAGGTTCATAGGTTCATACTAGGCTATCTGCCCGAGGGCATTTACAAGCCTAGCCCATCGTTTTGTGGCTTAGGCCACCCCTTTAGTATGGGGAACTATACCCATTATTTTTCTGTGCCTCTGTCGAGCAGTGACACTGAGGTAATCCCTGGGGTATATCTGCGATCTCCCATCCATTGGTCAAGATTTCTCTTGAACAAGGCCAGCGAGGTGCTCTGCCTCACATGTACCGGGATTTTGTTCCACAGCATAGGGAGTCTTTGGGTGATGAATCTATCCCTCCAGCACGTCCTATTAATAGCCGTGTCAAGGTTTAAGTCTCGCGCCCTTGTGGCTCTGATGGATCTAGATTTTTTGAGGTGAAGCATATTCATCAAATCTGGGTTTGACATGGCCTTGTATGTTAGGCAAAGGTCACCTCTGAGCAGCGTGGCGACTGAATAGAGCTGGAGTTCTTTCAGTCGGGCAGCATAGGACAGATTTTGAGACCCTTTATCCTTTTGGTGAGGAACTTTGTGGCCTCTCCAGCTGCTGCAAGTGTCGGGTCAGATACATTCCGAATGGGGCATTGTACTCAATCATTGGTCTGATGAGTGATGAGTAAAGGGAGACTATGACCTCCCTTGATCTAGATGAGAATCCCTTCATGATAAGGTGGGCAATGTAGAAGGTCTTCCTAACTACTTTAGCTACATGGGTGTCGAATGACAGACTACTATCAACCTGGGTCCCCAGGTCCCTGATAACTTCTTCTGTGCTCAGTGGATTGCCACCTATTTGGTAGCTAGGGTAACCTTGTTTTTCCCGAAGGGTATGACTATGCATTTTTGGCATTTAACTTTAGGCCGTGGCTCCGGCACCAGTTATCCATTTCTGTGAGACCCTCCTGAAGGATATCTGTGTCAGATGTGTTTTCTACTATGGCCAGTTTGCAGTCATCTGCAAACTTTGTCAGCCATAACCCTCCTGTGTTTGCTTGTACTTGGAAAAGTAGATGCCAAACAAGAGTGGGCCCAGGACTGAGCCCTGTGGGACACCACTTGTGACAGGCTTTGAGTCTGACATGGCGCCAGCAGCTCTGACCCTGTGGGTTCTGTCACTCAGCCAGTTTGCAACCCATCTTGTGATGTATGGGTTGACATTTAAGCTGATGAGTTTTTCAATGATACCCGAATGGGGTATTGTATCGAAGGCCTTAGCCAGATCGAGGTAGGCTGTATGGACTGCCTTTCCTCATCAATGGCTTTGGTGACTGTTTGAAAAAGTCAACCAAGTTTAAAAGGCATGATCTGCCTTTGACAAAGCCAAACTGGGTTGGATCCAAAGTCTGCAAATTCCCTATGTCTTTATTTATGAGGTCCATTATGATCCTCTCCATGGCTTTGCAGATAAGGCTTGTCAAGCTAATGGGCGGTAATTTCCAGGGTCGGTGGAGGCACCGCCTTTGTGAAGTGGTACCACAGTTGCAGTGCGCCACTCCTGGGCACGTATCCAGAGGTAAGACTTTGATTAAACAGCTGTCCTAGCTGTGGGTTTAATTCCTCATTGAGTTCATGGAGCACACAGCCGGGGACACCATCAGGTCCCATGGTTGCTGGGTTTTTGCTTTGTAGAGAGCAGTTCTCACTTGGGCTGGAGATGTTTGGGGGCTGCAATCGTTTGGTATAGATATCTCTCCTTTTGGGGGGAGGGAGAAGTTTGCACTGAACCTGTCAGCCAGTATGTTGGCAATGTCTGTAGGATCAGTAATCTTCACATCATTTTGAACTAGCTCTGAGCATATCTGGGAGTTTCCTCCCAGGTTTCTAACATAGCTAAAGAAGGCCTTATGATTGCCTTTTGAGTCTTTAGCTATTTTTCTCTCGAAATTTGCTTTGGATGATTTTATGAGAGCTCTTAGTTTTTTACTTATAGTGATCAAGGGTGTCTTACCTTTTAAGACATGTTCTGCAACAGAAACATTGTCTGGATTGCTCTGAGAGCTCGAGCCTGTATCACAGGAACAATGCTGCAAAATTGATTCTGATAGAGTAAGAAAGATGTCTGTGACTTCTTCTGCACTCTGCACCCTCAGATTCTATGAAGTAGGATCTCGGCTCTGTATATATACCTGCTACTTGACCAATCCGGTCTAAACCTTTCACCGTTTGTATCCTCACTGCCTCTCCTTTTTTTAATGGACAAAGAAATCTGCTCAATTTATCATAGCTGGACATCTGGAAAGAACGCTTTCTGAATAATTGGGCTTCAATGGTTCTGTTGTTCTTAGCTTTAGACGTCAACAAACTGGAATGGATAAGCAGTGTTGTTCTAGTTTGCCTAGATAGAAGTCTCTGAGCAGGTGAGCCAAGTATGTCATCATGGGGTATGTTTCTGAGATTAAGAAAATTCAAAAAGACATTGGTATTGCCATGCTTTGAACTCTGAAGTAATTGCTTTGCACTCTGTACTGCATGTTCAGATATTTCATTTGATTATGGATATTCTGGACAACTAGTAATAGGTACAAAGTCCCATTCATTTGCAAATTTCTGAAACAACTGACTAGTAAATCGAGTGCCATTATTAGAAATAACTTTGTGTGGACCACCATGGACTGAGAAATTACATTTCATCTTGGTGATAGCAGTGGACTTTAGATTGGGTAGTAAATCAATCTCAAACCAGTTTGAATAAGAGTCTACCAATATTAAGTAATGCTGATTATTCCACTCAAATATATCAGTGGCTACTGTTGATCAAGGTAGTTCTGGAACTTGACTTAGCTGAAGTGGTTCTCATTGTAAATGCGGTCTAGTACTATTGCATACTGAACAACAAGAAAGTACTTTATCAATGTCTTTTACTAGAAAAGGCCAAAATACTAGTTCTCTTAGCTTTCTTTTGGTAGATTTGGTAACTGGGTGGCCACAATGTAAAATCTGGATATAGTCATGTTGTAAGGAAGAAGGAACAACAATTTTAGGACCTTTGAAAATAATGCCATCTTCCATCAACATCTCGTCTTTGTAAGGAAAATAAGTTTGCACTTCAGGTGGTACACTAAATTGCTTTGATGGCCATCCAATATTAAGTAATGCTTGAGTTTTTACAAAATTGGATCAGTTTTTGTATGATTTCTCAGCCCATCAAGCCTCGTGGTAGAAAAATTAGGCACTTCCATGACGTCTAAATCAAAATTCTGCACAGGAAGCTGTTATGTTGTATTTCTGGGTGATCTGGTTAAGGTATCAGCCAGATAAAGAAGTTTGCCTTTTGTATATAGACCATTTTGAAGTTGTACTTTTGCAATTTGACCATCATTCTTCATAATCTTGCTGGAGCTGAATGCATAGGCTTCTTTAAAACAATAACTAGAGGTTGGTGATCAGTTTCAATCTGAATAGCTCAACCATAGATATAATCGTGAAACTTTGAACATGCAAATACTATTGGCAAAAGTTCTTTCTCAATTTCAGCATATTGCATTTCAGTTTGGGTAAGAATTCTTGATGCATAGGCTACTGGTCTGCCTTCTTGAAGAATAACTACACCAAGACAAAATTCTGAAGCATTGCTGGAAAGAGTTACTAGTTTATTGACATCATAGTATCTTAATCTAGGTGGGTTGGCAATTTTTTGCTTAAGGTCTCCAAATGCTTTCTGGTGCTGTTCCAACCAAGACCATGTAACATTTTTGCACATCAACTCTCTCAAAGGTGCTGTCAACTCATTGACGTCTGGTATAAACTTGCCTAAATAGATGACAATACCAAGAAAATGTTGTAGACCCTGAAAATTATCTAGCGCTGGCATCTCAAGAATGGCTGCTTGTTTGGACAGGTCTGGTCTCAAGCCAGTGCTGGTAAACAAATGACCTACATATGCAACCTCTGGTAGTCTAAATTTATATTTCAGAGGATTGAGCTTTAAGTTCACTTCATGTGCTCTGCCTGGAACTTTAAGGTTTCTGGCATGCTCTGCTTCACCATTGCCTCCAACCAATAAATCATCTACTATTATGTAACAAGGATAACCTGCAAAACTTTGCCCCATTGCACGCTGAAAGACTTCACTTGCAGATTTTTTTCCAAATGGCATCCTGAGGAATCTATATCTGACAAATGGAGTACTGAAAGTAGTCAGTAATGAAGATTTTCAATCAAGCATCACTTGCCAAAATGAACGTTTTGCATCCAAGACAGAAAAAACAATGGCATTTGGTATTAGGGTTGTGAATTCCTCAACTGTATGCATTGGATGATGTGGTCTCTTTAATGCTTTGTTCAAGTCTCTTGGGTCAATACATATTCTAATTTCGTCTGAGCCTTTTTTGTGGGTTGCTACCATGGACGACACCCATTCATTTTTTTCTGTAACTGGACATATTACACCTTGGTGCACCATTTTATCCAACTGAGCTTTGACTTTATTCTGCATAGCTATCAAAACTTTTCTTGCCCCCTTGTAAATACTTTATTTTGGTTTTAATGTCTGATATCTGTTTAGAGGTTTTAGCCTACCTTTTTAAATAATTTGTAAATACTTCATTGTCATAAATAACCTGCATTCATGTTTTCTTGTTTTTGGAAATGAATAAAAATATTTAAAAAAAAAAAATCTTTTCTTGCTGGTCTGATCACTGGACTGACCTCTGGGTCTAACTTCATAGAATACACAACTGGAAGTTTGGCCAACTTGTCATCAAAAACATCAGCATATTCTGAGAAAATAGCTTCAGCAAAATTGGAGCTAAGAGATGTGCTTATATGATGAACTCCTTTGGTAAAGGAAAGCAGATTCATTCTCAAACTGTCTCTGAGACCCAATAATGACTGCACAGGTCTTAGAACCACATAGAATAACAACCTGTAACAGTTATTAGCCAAATAACATGAAAGCACTACTGAGCCTTCGGTTCAAATTTATTCACCTCCATAAGCAACAAGTTTCGCACTACTAGCCACACTGAGTTGCTCACCAGTTCTCACCTTAGCAAATGTGTCTGCTGACATAACATTACACTTTGAACCCGTGTCTACTTTGAGCTCAGTGGATTTACCATTGATCTGAACAGTACAAAACACTTCATTCTTTGCCAGCAAAGTCATTGCATCAACCTTTTCACTAATTACTGATACACCATCTACGCAGAAAGTAGAATTGCAGCTCTCTGATCAACTTGCTTTTTTGAGTGACCCTTCTTTATAACTGTGTGAGGTTTACTTGATTTGCAAAACTTATGAAAATGGTTCCATTTTTCACACTTGTGGCATTGCTGATCAAATGTTAAGCATTTCTCTCTTTTAGACTCATGATTGGCACCACAATTATGACAGTTAACAATAAAGCTGGATTTGGGTTTTGCTCACTCACCCTTGTACTGCACTGTGCATGTTCTTTTCTTAGAACTTGCAGGAAAACTACGGGACTTCCCAGGTAAACCCATAGGGGTTGCAGCTGTCATGTGCTTAGGCCTGCTTCTGCTAGCCAGGTGTTGCATGCTGTCTACATTTGCTCTGGGGCCTGCTGAAACCATGCTCTTATCAATTGTAAGAATACTCATGTGCCTTTCTGTAACTTTATGGATTTGACAAATCTCAATAATTTTGCTCAGCATTAAATCACTGTCATGAAGCAAAGTCTTTCTCACTGCAGCACTACTAATACCAGATGCAAGCCTGTCCTTTATCAACTCATCTTTTAAGTCACCAAACCGACACATCTTAGCTTTGTTTCTTAGGTCAATTATGTCAGCTGTAAAAGTTTCCCCTGGTTTTTGATCTCTTGTGTAAAACAAATGCCTCTCTAATGTAATATTTGTCTGGGGTTACACATTTCCCTGAATTTGCGCTTCAAACACTCTGGGTTTTCCCTTGATTCAGCCTGCACAACAATATGAAGGTTTTCATCTTCTCCCTCATATACTTCTGGTGTATACACAAATGAACGTTCTTTCTATGGTCTCTGGCCTAGCTAGTTTTAGCAAAATGAATAAAAATATCATACTCTTGCTCAAATATTCTCCAATTCTCTGCAATATTGTGATCAAATACAAGTGGTGATGATTTCCAAAATCCATCTACATATTAACACATACCAGTGAAGGTTTTTGCAAGTCTGCATGAACATACGCACATATACATATGCTAGAAATTTATGCCAATATTTGTAACTATGCCCAATAGCACAACAAGCCTCTGAATAACTGAACTTTGTGAAATAAGTCTCTCAGGCACTGTAATACTTTTGAACTTACTGTCTTGTAAAGATCACTTATTATCATTGTAAGAAACATTTCAAAATAACTGCATTATGCAAATGAATTGGGCAGAAGGTCAGAGTAAGAAACATTTCAAATCAATTGCACTTTGCAAATAAACAGTACATAGCACACTGAAACTTTCCAAAATGGCGTTACTCTGCTAATTAACACTTTGCAGTGCAAGAAATGCTCTGTAATAGTGGCACTTTGCGAATAGACACACCTAGCACAAGAAACCTTTCGAAATAGCTGTATTTTGACTGCACTGTACGAATTATTTGCACTTTGCACACAAATAAAGTCTTCAGAATAAATGCACAGTAATAAGCACACAGTGTAAGCACTTTTACACATTTTGAGATACTTTGAATAACTCTGGTTATGCTCTTAATACAATGCAAAATAGTAGTTATGCCAAAACACAGTACTTTGCCAAAAACATATAGTCTCCTTGCTTTAATTATGCTTAATGTGCCCCCTTTGCCCTTATTATATTGGTTTTGCTTGTTTAAGCTTTTTTCATGCCCTTTATACTTTTCTTGTGTTCGTTTTACTAAAGATGCCCATTTTGCTTTAAACATGCTCATTTTGCAAATCAAAGGTAATTGCAAACCCCTTATGTGCTTTTCTGACAATTATTTTATCAAATATCTTCATTTTAATCATTTTGCTTAGTTAATAAACCTTTCATGCATCTTGCTAGTTTAATAATGCAGTTTGTGCCCTTGTAACGTTCCGTTTTATATTTTTATAAAATAAATCATTTGTGCAAGTTTTCACTACCTTTGGTTAGTTTCTGTCCCTTTTTCATGCTTGTTTCTCTTAGTTTACCTTCACTTTTATCGCTGCACCTTGTAGCTCTGAAAAGTAGCCTCTGGTATCCCAGTTCTGACACCATTTCACTGATCTAGTCAGGATAAAATAAATGGGTCTTCATGGGTTCTGTTCAAAAAGCTTTATGTACAAACACATCAGGATTGAGGCTTGATAACTTTAACTTAAATAAACTTATAAACAAACTAGCTATGACACTCATACATGCTCACTCTCTGGCTGCACTCTCAAAATGGCACTGAAGCTAACATGTGCTTGCTATTTATATATACATGCTGTCCTTAAAATTCTTCTTAAAGAAACAGCACACACACTCTTTCTACAGGCACAATGACTCAATCCAAGTAAATCATTGTATCACTTTATACCTTATTCATCTGACCTATTATTAAAAATAACTCTGCATTCTGCAGCCTTATCATTTCATTGCTAGAAAACAATCATACAGTTGGAAAAGCTAAAGTATTCAAAACGGGCTTTAGGAGTTTCCATAAGATTATTATTATTATTATTATTATTATTTTTATTATTATTATTATTTATTTTTCTAAGAGTTGTCCTACTTTCTACTGCTAACATCTACCCTTTCTTTTTTCCATGAACTCATTTGATCCCCCTCTCATGAGATGGGCAGAATTCTGTTGTATGCTTTGTGAGAGGTGCACACTCCTGCTTCGGAGAAAGAGAGAAAGAGAGAGACCGCCTTGCAACAATTTTCTAAATAGGCAGGCTACAAGCATCATATATGCAATGGGGGTATTTGGTATGTAAAAGGAAAATGAAGCCATAACTGAAGCAGAGCAAGAGCATACCATCATAACCATCACTGCTCATGATGACAGACAAACTCCAGCCTCCTCACATATGAAACAGCCAATAGCTTCCTTTTCAAATGGGATTACGCCTTCCAGTCTCCATTGGGAAGTCCTCAGTTGTAAGTAGAAGGTCACACTCTTCACTCAGAATGGATGAGTTGACACAAAGCCAGAACAGTTGCTAATTTATCTGGTGTCCTGTGTGGTTCCCTGGGCTGTAACCTCCCTCCAAGTAAAAAATAAAAAACAAGCCAACAACAGAGCTTGCAACAATTAAATAGATAAATTACCAACACACAGACCACATCAGCCATGACCACATATGCAGTATCAACATTGACTTCTGAAGTTGCAACATCCTTGTGGCTTCACAAATCAGTGCTAGAACTGCACTTTCATACCATAAGGGCCTGCTGATTGTCCCCCCTCACAGCTTGTACCTGGGGCAGCTGCCCTTTTACCCAGCCCAAGTTATAAAGTTGTGACTCTTCACAGGTCTCTCATTCCTACCCCCCTCCCCATTTGGCTCCACCAGCACCACATTTGCTTATTGAAGTCAGGTCATCTACTTTATACTCAGGGCTCAATCCCTCTGCACCATGGAGGTTGTACGAGAGTAGTCATTATAGCCTGCCTTTTCATGGGTTACTCACAGGTAGCCTCTACCTGGTGTAAAGGCCATGTCTGATCCAATTCTACATGAAAGTCTATACCTGGAATGTATCATTGCAGAGCTAACACCAAAGAGGGGAACATAATACAAAAAACGTCTGTGGACTACAACATATTTTCATATGTAGCTGTATATCACAGATTGCTTACACACACTTTCCTACCTATTCAGTTCTCCTTTCATCTCCTGCATTCTTATTAAACTAAGGTTTTGCTTTTGTTCTTGCAATGCTAAACTTCTTCTCACAGGTAAACCAATATTAGTTCTGCAAATATTGCCACTTAATATTGTAATGCTATGTACATTTTGTGCTTTTGTCTATCATATGTGTTGATTCATATATTGTTTCCTTTACTGTATTGTACATTATTGTATCTTAATGTGTTTTGTCACATGGCCAAAGCAGCAGCTGAAAAGATTCAACACCAGCCCACTAATCTGGTCAATCTGATCAAACAAAATAAATCAATAAATAAAATAAATAATATAAAAAAGGTGACAAATACATTGCACATCTTCCATGTTTAAGGAGAAAGATTTTTATCACAGTAAGGACTCAGTCATTAACTTCTCCAAAAGTAATCTCACTTTCTGTCTGTGTGTGTATATATATCTGCATGTCCCTTAGTTTACCATTCATTGAACCTTAACTTACTGAACACAGCTGCTCCAAAGCAAAAACTACTGAAAAACTTCTTAAAAACTTTTTGTCATGGGTTGGGTGGGCAAACCCCCACACCAAATGCTAATTATTTGTACCAACTCCGAGATCGCACTACAGTGGAGAAAAGGCGAATTTCCCAGTGCCTACTATGCTACAACCTCACACAGAAAAAAGTCGGTATATGTAATCAGACGAGTTTTGATCGCACATACCACCTTTTTTCTTGTTTGAAAAACTGAACTTTAAACTAAAGGAAGGTAACTTACACATCTATCTACAGACACAAACCTAATACATGTATATAGGCTGAGCGGCTAGGCTAGTAAGGGCCCTAGTGGTCATTGACCTAGTAACGACCTATGAACCTGGTATGAGGTGTAAAAACACTGGAACCCATGTGAAACTAAGAAATGAGAAATAAATTGGCAACGTGCATCCAGGAGGTGCAAGTCCTACTGTTAATCTATGCTGTATTTAACTTGGGACTCACCCCAATGTATTATTTAGTTGGTGCTCAACAAAACAACCTTCACCCTATGTGTAGTGTAGTGTGTGTGTGTGTGTGTGTGTGTGTGTGTGTGTGTGTGTGTGTGTGTGTGTGTGTGTGTGTGTGTGTGTGTGTGTGTGCGCGTGCATATGGAGTTAAGGTGTCACATCAACAGTGACAATTATGTAGAATCAATGTTCACATCGTATGTGGCTATCTCTACTGTGGAATCTATATATATATATATGTATATTTATGTGTATCTCTTTCTCTCTCTCACACATACACACAGACACACACACACACACACACACACACACACACACACACACACACACACACACATATATATATATATATATATATATATATATATACATACACATGCAGACACATACACTATATATTTTATGCACATACGTATTAACTATATATAGTGAGACAGAGAGTGATATGTATTCTTGAACTCATACACATACATTCATATACGAAGCTATTCGGTACAGTAAATTGCTCTTCTAGACAACTGCAAACCCATCACTGTATTTTTGCCAACTAGCAATAAATCAAACATTGCAGTATATTTGTACAAGAACAGAGAAGAGTAGAGATGCAGCACGTCTCACATTTATAGACATTTACATGATTTCAAACTCTGTGCGTATGTATATATAGTACAGACAAATATATCTCAAAAGCAGCAGGAGAGTGGGATTGCAAAAGGGCTTGTCCACTTGCAAAAAACAATACATTTAAGTGTGTGTCTTCTAAAACCACATCATGTGAGCACTAGTTATCAAAAGAGCACACCTTATGTATGTGTTTCTTAATGAATGTGTACACACACAAACACATATATGTGTGTATGTGCGTGTGTGTGTGTGTGTGTGTGTGTGTGTGTGTGTGTGTGTGTGTGTGTGTGTGTGTGTGTGTGTGTGTGGAGGTAATAGCTTTAGTTGCAAGGTCATTTGGTAGAATGAAATTTGTCATTTGAATATAGTAACTGTATTTTTAGGGTGAATTATGAGCAGTAGTTTAGTTTGCTGGTTTTTGCAGAATATATGTTATTCTTTCTGATACTTTTGCCCTGTGCCTCAATGTTAGTATTGTGCTAGTTAGTTCATGGGAGTCAGTCAATAATACTTATGAACACAACAGAAGTTGCTCTTTCCTATGGAAAAAATCACTGTTGTTTGCATTTCCAATTGTGCTCTGAGAGAAATTCCATTGTTTTGGGAGATATTTCCCTTCTTGAAGTTGGTACAACTGCGGAGTTCATATAAATAAGTTTTGGGGTGTGATGTGGGCTTGCCACCTACAAAAAACACATGCCATTTATTTTTTTCCTCCTGTGTTTTGAGCATTTGTTCAATCAACTTAATAGTTTAGTCTATTCTTACAAAAAGTATAATTATACCAAATATGACTTCTAATTGTGATTCTACTATTTTAGTCTGTGACAAACAGTAATATACTCATGTGTATGTGTAAGGAAAACATATACAGCACTCAAAAACTGAATATTGTGAGGTGTTATTTGACCAATAGCTTCCTACTAACACACAAAACGATCAACAGTTTAAACACTAGGACATATCAGAATCAATTTCAAACAAATTAGAAAGAAAGAAAAAGAAACAAAAGTGGCATTAAGTATAATCCTACTTTATATTAACCTTTCCCCTTCATGACACAGTCAGGTTTTTACATCACAAAAAATACTGAGGTATCGTATCAAATGGGGTCCCATTTAAGTGATCGAAGTTTCAGAACTCTGAATTTCATATGGCAAAACCATATGATCGAAGTTTTAAAACTTCAAACACTTAAACGGAGATCTCCATACAGCGCAGAACAGGAATATTCCCTTTTCATCACTGTAGTGTGATCTCCGAGTTAGTATATTTTACTAGCAGGGGGGTGTGGGGGGCACAGTCTCCCCACACAGGGGGTTCAGGGGGGCTTGCCTCCCTGCATAAATGTGTCTTAATTTGTTTTTTGAATGTTCGAAGTTTCAAAACTTTCATCATATGGTCCCGACTATGTGAGATTCGAAGTTTTGTACTCAACCAGTTAATAGGGTCAGCAAGGTACACATATTAAATCCACATCAAAGTTAAACCTGAAGACACAAGCAAATACAGACCAATCCTATTAATTCCTTTACAAAATTCTGTTTTACACTGCAGTGTAATCCTTCTTTCTTTTTCTTTCGGCTTTTCCCGGTTAGGGGTCGCCACAGATCACCTGTCTGCTCATGATTGGCAGTGGAGTTTTATGGTATCGAGTTGCCAGCCCGGAGCCCATCCTTCCACAGAAGGTACACACACGCACACACTCATACCTAGGGCCAATTTAGAGTGTCCAATCCATCTACAGCATGTCTTTGGGATGTAGGAGGAAACCGGAGCACCCGGAGGAAACCCACGCAACCACAGGGACGACATGCAGACTCCGCACAGAAGGCACCCCAGCTGAGGATTGAACCAGAGAACCTCTTGCTGTGAGGCTACACCACTAAACAATGCACCACCGTGACCACCCTCAGTGTAATCCTATTCTGTTAAAATAGGAAACCACATTTATAAAGCAAAACAATGTAAGTAGCAAGTTATTCCATTTAATTTGTTGCCATCTGGTGGCTAAAACTAATATTGCAAATATTTAACATTAAATTCAGAAAAAAACAAATAATTCAGAGTATTACATAAATCATGATTTCAAAAAACAGAGTTAATCTTAGTATTGCTATGTGCCTTTGAGCTGCAGCAGTAGGAGGATCACTACACCAGAATGGAGCATAACAAACAAACCAAGTTGCTACACAATTACAAGACTTATGCTGTGGACACTTGGAGCAATCAGATTAGTCTGTGTGTGGTATGTTTAGGCAATGGCTTACTCTGATTTGTTTTTAGGGAAAAACAAAATGACCACACATTTACTGCAGCACAGTGACTGTAGCTGTAAAGTTGGTCAGCAATATGGAGCCTCACTGCAAAGTGCGGGTTTTGCTTATAATGAATCACTAGTTCTTCCTCTTTCGGCTATTCCCGTTAGGGGTCACCACAGTGGATCATCTCTTTCCATTTCTTTCTGCCCTCTGCATCTTGCTCTGTCACACCAACCACCTGCATGTCTTCTCTAATCACATCCATAAACCTTATCTTAGGCCTTCCTCTTTTCCTCTTTCTTGGCAGCTCCATCCTTAACATCCTTTTCCCAATATACCCAGCATCCCTCCTCAGCACATGTCCAAACCAGCTCAATTTCGCCTCTCTGGCTTTGTCTCCAAACCGTACAACCTGAGCTGACCCTCTAATATACTGATTCCTAATTCTGTCCATCCTCATCATACCAAATGCAAATCTTAACATCTTTAACTCTGCTACCTCCAGCTCTGACTACTGTCTTTTTGTCAATGCCACTGTCTCCAACCCATATAACATAGATGGTCTCATTACTCTCTTGTAGGCCTTCCCTTTCACTCTTACTGGTACCTGTCTGTCACAAATCACTCCTAACACTCTTCTCCACCCACTCCACCCTGCCTGTACTCTCTTCTTCACCTCTCTTCGCCATTACTCTGAACTGTTGATCCCAAGTATTTAAATTCACCCATCTTTGCTAACTCTACTCCCTGCATCCTCACCATTCCTCTACCCTCCCTCTCATTCACACACATATTTCCTGTCTTATTCTGGCCAAGCTTCATTCCCCTCCTCTCTAGACCATATCTCCACCTCTCCAGGGTCTCCTCAACCTGTTCCCTACTCTCACTACAGATCACAATTTCATCAGTAAACATCATTGTCCTCTGGGACTCCTGTCTGATCTCGTCTGTCAACCTGTCCATCACCATTGCAAATAAGAAAGGGTTCAGAGCTGATCCTTGATGTAATCCCACCACCACCCTAAATGCATCTGCCACTCCTACTGCAGACCTCACCACTGTCACACTACCCTCATACATATCCTGTACTACTCATACATACTTCTCTGCCACTACCGACTTCCTCATACAATACCATAACTCCTCTCTAGGCACCCTGTTATATGCTTTCTCTAAGTCCACAAAGACACAATGCAACTTCTTCTGACCTTCTCTATACTTCTCTATCAAAGCCCTTAGAGCAAACATTGCATTTGTAGTGCTTTTTCCCGGCATGAAGCCATATTGCTGCTCACTAGTCATCATCTCCGTTCTTGACCTAACTTCCACTACTCTTTCCCATAACTTCATGCTTTGACTGATCATTTTTATCCCTCTGTAGTTACTACAGTTCTGCACATTACCCTTATTCTTAAAATTCAGTACCAAAATACTTCCTCTCCACTCCTCAGGCATCCTCTCACTTCCTAAGATTTCATTAAACAATCTAGTTAAAAACTCCACTGCCATCTCTCCTAAACACCTCCATGCTTCCACAGTTATGTCATCAGGACCAACAGCCTTTCCATTCTTCATCCTCTTCGTAGCTGTCCTTATGTCCTCTTTGATAATCTGTTGCACTTCCTGATTAACTATCCCCACATCATCCAACCTCTCTGTCATTCTCTTCATTCATCAGCCACCTCAAAGTACTCTTTACATCTGCTAAACACACTCTCCTTGCTTGTGAGTATGTTTCCTTCACTATCCTTTATCACCCTTACCTGCTGCACATCTTTCCCAGCTCAGTCCCTCTGTCTAGCCAATCGGTACAGGTCCTTTTCTCCCTCCTTTGTGTCCAGCCTTTCATACAACTCTCCATACGCCTTATCCTTAACCTTCACCACCTCTCTCTTTGCCATGCACCTCATCTCCTTATACTCCTGTCTACTTTCTTCATCTCTGACAATCCCACTTCTTCTTCACCATCCTCTTTCTCTGTATACTCTCCTGTACTTCCTCATTCCACCACCAGGTGTCCTTGTCCTCCTTCCTCTGCCCGAATGTCATACCATGCACCTTTCTAGATGTCTCACATTACCAGCTCTGCTGTAGTTACCCAGCTATTCAGTAACTCTTCACTGCCACCCAGTGCCTGTCTTAACTGTTCCCTAAATTCCACCTCACAATCACCCTTTTTCAACTTCCACCATTTGATTCTTGGTACTGGCCTCACACTCTTCCTCCTCTTCTTGATCAGCAAGATAACCCTACAAACCAGCATCCTATGCTGCCTAGCTACGCTTTCCCCTGTCACCACTTTACATTTTCCAGTCTCCTTCAAACTGGTCTTCTGCATGGGATATAACCACTTGTGTGCATCTTCCTCCATTCTTGTACATCACCCTATGCTCCTCCCTCTTCTTAAAATACATATTCACCATAGTCATGTCCAACTTTTTTGCAAAATCCACTACCATCTGACCTTCTATATTCCTCTCCTTAACACCATACCTACCCATCGCTTCCTCATCCCCTCTGTTCCCTTCACTAACATGCCCATTGAAATCTGCTCCAATCACCACTCTCTCACCTTTGGGTACACTCACTACCACTTCATCCAACTCACGCCAACATTTTTCTTTCTCTTCCATTGCACACCCAACTTGTGGAGCATATGCACTAACAACATTCATCATTACACCATCAATTTCAAGCTTCATTAACATCACTCTATTCAACACTCTTTTCACCTCCAAAACACTCTTGGCATACTCTTCCTTCAGGATAACCCCTACCCCATTTCTCTTCAAATCCACACCATGATAAAACAATTTGAACCCACCTCTGATACACCTGGCCTTACTCCCCTTCTATCTGGCTTCTTGCATGCACAATATATTAACCTTCCTTCTCACCATCATATCAGCTAGCTCTTTCACTTTACCAGACATACTTCCAACATAGTTCCCACCCTCACTATCACATTCCTAACCTTCCTCCTCTCTTGCTCCCTTTGGGCATGCTTTCCCCCTCTTCTTCTCCTTCTGCCAACAGTACCCCAATTTCCACCAACACCCTGTTGGCTAACAGTACTGCTGGCAGTTGTTGTTAACCCGGGCCTTGACCAATCCAGTATAGAAATCTGTATTGTTTGCATGTCATTTGGCAAAGGTTTTACATTGGTGACGTAACCCTCCCCATTTATCCAGGTTTGGAACCAGCATGAAGAAATGCACTGGCTTGTGCATCCCCAGTGGCTGGGGATGCACTAGTTAATGGGGTATTATTTTTATTACAAATGTATTCTTATAAGGGGTAACACAGAGAGAGCATACATGTAATAACTCAAATGTAGATTGCTGACAGTGGGGCTAATATCATTGTTTAAATTTGACTCAGTATCTCTTCTGTTGTTTCATACACAAGCATGGGAGATTGGTTTGTTGAAGATTGTGTTACTTTAAGAGACTGCATTGTTAAGGGCCAAAAGCCCCAAATAGACACATATGTCTTAAATTTGTACAGTGGATGTCAGGCATAAGTACAGGATCTGTTTTTTTTTTGATTTGCACATACCATAGTATATTAGTTTGTTTTTTTGGTAAACTTAGTATTTCTTGCTTGAAAACAAGGTGACCACATCCAAATTGCAGTATTATAAATATGCATACAGTTATTAAAGTAGGATAAAGAAAACATGTTAGTAAGATGATCTGTAAACCACCATAGCTCTAAGTATCAGGTGTAGACATACATCCACACAGCTGCTTTTATACACCTGCAGACATGCACACGTCTACACACACAAGCACTCACTTAGGGTTGGCTCTGTGATACTTAACTGTATGAGCCACTACTCTTCCAGAGGAGTGAATAAGTGCACACCATCAAAAGATGACTTTCACTTTTTCCTCCAGTAGTAAAATAATGTGCCAGAGTGATTTTCTGCATCATGGTTGCATTATTCCTGTGCCAGTGCAATTTCTTGGTAAAAGTACATGGCTAATTTGCATTAACTGTTCCCCTTAATTGCTGCATTTGCATGAGGCTTCACCATTAAGATCGCTCAACACACTGCAACCACATCCAGAGTAAAACCATAGGGAAAGTGGTCTCTGGCTTACCTCAATGTCAAAACCTTCAGGGTTGGGCTTTTTCATCTCAGTAAGTCTTGCGGAATTCCAGGGAATATTTTTTCATGAGCAAGTCTACCCCACACCCTCCTTGCATACATATGCTAACTTCATGTGCATACAATTGTGAAAGAGTGACAGACATAATAAAAATAAAATGTCCAGCCCCACACCAAAAATAAATCTAATTTACATTTAAACTTGAAAGAAACACCTACTTCATATAAATCTTTCAAATTTACTAAAAAAAATCAACAAACTAAACAAAATGTTCACATTTCACTTTAACCAAACTTAATCAATCAAATTTAATTAAACTTAATCAATCCATGCCAGTCGTAGACAGCACAAAGCTCTTTATTCAAGTCGATATAAGGGCCTCTATTATTGTAATCATCCGTATCACTACCTGTACTTCAGCCTTATCTCTGGTCTCTCTCATTCTACTTGCCTGCTATCTAGCTAATAATGGATACGTTTGGCACCCATTTTATTTATATGAAACATTATAATGATTAAATTGGGTATCCTACTATCAATAAAAAGACAACTGTTAATTTTTTAAATGGGCAAGTTTCTTGGGTCTACTTGTTTCAATCACTAAATGATGACTCAGCAAACTAAACTGCATGAATGGGAGGAGGAGGTACCAGAATGAATGATGAAAAGAAAGGAAGAGGTCAAAGGGAGGATGAGGGGGAGGAGCTACACATGGGAAGAGGTAGCAAAAGAAAGAAATGTCTTGCATGGCACTTAGCCACCAGAAGGAATTGGGGAACTGAATAAGTGCATAATAGCTGTGGAAGTTGCTGTAGACATGCACTGCACATCTCCCCCTGGTGGTGAACTGTCCTCCATATCACTCAGCAGCTGCTGAATTTGCCTCATGTTTTGCCCCTACCTCATAAGTACTTGTGTACTAGTGTCTGTGTATCCTTGGAGTTTTCTCTTCAAGAACCCTTTGACAAAAGAACTTCCCTGCTCAACATTAAGGGAAAAAAATGTGAATAAATTACTAAATAAACTTTAGCATTCCTGTCTCGATAGCTCCATGGTGTAGAGGGATAAAGCCCAAACTATGTCACAATTAAGCCAAGTTTGAATAGCAGTTCAGATGCCTGTAGGAGATGGCAGGAGAGGTTGAGAGTGAGTGACTATTGCTGGGTCTCCCATACTGGTTGGAGGGAGATGGCTCCAGCTCTCCACATGGGTGACACACCTAGTAGGAGCACTAGGTTTTAATCCCATGGAGTTTTATCCTAGTGAACCCTCAGAACTGTATGCAGTTACACAATAAGTTGAGGGGAATAATGTATGCAGAGCCACTCTTACCCTTGGACATCAGCTGTAGTAGAGCTTGGAAGAATCACAGCACAGAACTGGGAGATGCTCTGTCATAGGAAATGGTAGACCATCTTATGTGAATGCAAGCTGGTCCACTTCCTTCCATCTGACTCACCACAAGGTGGATGAACTTATTTGGCATTCCCAGGTAGGAATGGATGGGCTGAAAAAACCTCACCTTGCCAAGGGATTCCCAGCTCCTGCTACCATGAAACAAATGAGTCCACTAGGTGCAGGTAGACGAGTCATTGGATTTAGTCTTGTGGAGGGGGGGTTGAATTAAAAACAAATCCATGTCTCAGTAATACTGTGTTCCTTTAAACAACACCCAGTCAAATACCATGCTATGATATACAGTACTGCAAAAACTGTATTAGACATTAGAAGTCTGTTCTCCAGCTAATGCAAAAAAAAATACCCAAATTCTACAGCAAGTTCAGCTCAGAAATGGATTGATCTGGAGATGTTCAACATTAGATCACTGTTGTGGTAGACTAAGCTGTTTTGTTTATATCCTGCAAGTGGTCAGCTTATCAAAGGTAAAGGGAACATTCCTTTCACTCTACCTACCAGGAGTTTGAGAAAAAATCCATTTAAAAAGCAGTTAGAGCCCCAAAAGCTCCAGAGGTTTCTTGCTGCCAAAATGTGCTCCTTCTGCAGCCCTTGTGGAACTGATTGCTGGGTAGTAATTTTCAAGGCTGAGAAGATAAGTTTCCTTCTGGGGAAAACCTTCCATTATTTTATTCTTCTGAGCAAAGCTATTTTTCCTGTGAAATGAATATTATTTATCATCGCAAACTTATTTCGTTCTGGCTGTCATTCTGTACCACAGGATTTGTTACTGTCAATGTTTATGGAAACATTTTGTTTAGAGCTGTTAAAACTTTTTCTAATATTCTTGTATAGAATTTATGTATTATGGGCAGGGCTTGTTGCTTTTGAAAACAGTCAGAGTGCTTTTTACATAAAAAAGACCTATTATCTGGCACTGAGTTTATAGATTCTTGTGGGCTCTGCTAACAGTCTCTGAGGCTTCCTTTGTGGCTGGACCTGTGGAGCAGTTACCAGTCTCCTCTGTTCATCCTTTCCCCATCCACAAGAAGAAAGTCTGAGTGTCAGACTGGCTCCGGTTTTACCCCAGCTGCCAATGAGTGACTGCTGTGGCCATATTTAGCTCCTCATGCCAGTTATCATTTTCCCCTGATCCTCCATGCTGTAGCACCTACAGCCACTTAGGATGTGATGATAAACACCTCCACTTTAGCTTTAGAGTCCCACTCTGTGGGCAAGGGCAAACCACTTTTGTTGATCTCAGGGGAAGGAGTGAGTAAACATCTACCACATAGCTGGGAAAGGGAGCCTGAGCCCTGAGACAGTGTGCTTTTTTTGGGTTGGTCCTTTTCCAAGAAGTCTTCCAGGAAAAGAAAACTAAGAGTAAAAAAAAAGTCTCTCCTGTTTCTCTTTCAATGGACAGGGATGATTTGCTGGGCTTTGCTATGGAGTAAATTTCTACTTTTTCTTTACCTACTTCCTCTTCAGCAAATGTGCTTTAATTTGCTTGATCATATTTGCAAAATCTTCCTAAAGATGTTAATACTGACATTTTAAATTCTGTTCTAGACAAGAACGTTCTCGTTGGCACCTGTACAGCTAAGTTGCTTAAGAGACTGATGAGCTGCGGAAGCTGATCCAAAGGGTTACTCAAACCACACAGCATTTTTAAGGTAAATACAATTTTTCCTTCCAAGACAGCTTACGTTTCAAAAAGCAATTCAAGCATCAAGTAGCCAACAAAGAGAACTTTAAAAAGCAATAGCGAGGAGACACCCAGAAAAACAGGGAAAGCCTCTCAAAAACTAGGCCAGTCCGAAAAGTCAGAATGACAGGCTGCTCCCGCTCCCACTTTGGCAATCTCTAACTCTCCAACACTCTACATTTTCCTTTGTGTCTCTAGACTGTACAGTCAGTGACAGCACTATTCTGATTCCCACAATCCAGTACGTTACATTCTTCTTTTTGCTTTGAGTAAACCTGTTGGAAAAAAAGAGTTGTGCATCCCATCTCTCCTGTGGCCATCCTACGTCTGTGTACTTTACCTCAGTGAAGCACCTCCAGCATCTACTTCTTTAAGGAGTAAGATCTGATCTGCAACTTAGACTGAAATGTGTTTGGCTCTACTACAACTTTTTAATAAGGCAAGTAACCCCCCCCCCTCCCTTATTAACAGATTTCTTTCAAGCAAACAAATGCCCCCTTCTTAAAAATAACAAGAAAAGCCTACTTTTGTATTATTTTGGAGCAACTTACCTAAAAAGTTGAAAGTTTAAAACATCTTTTTCTGTTTTGTGCAACCATGAGAATTCCTTAAGTACTTTTGCTGTTACTGTTTCCCCATTTTTACTGCACACTGCTGGATATTGTAGTAATATAGTCTGACACTTACACTGATTGTGTTCTGTTTTCATTATATTAATCCTGCTTACCTGGCTGCAAAAAAAGCTGGTAACTCTGATAGGCCCTGGGTTTTCTGAGCATGCTCAATCACACTTATTGTGATTCTCTGCCTGCTTTGCTAAGCAGACTGCTTTATTTATTCAGCTATTCTCCACCCTCCGCCTTCTAATTAACTCTTCCCACTTAAAGACCCATATCCCACTTTCCTCTGGAACAGGAAGAGATACTGAATTTCCATGCACCATTAGATTTATTGATTAAAAAATATCAAAGAAATTGTCTTTCCTCATGTCATGCTTCTTCCTGCTACTGCTCATCTCATCATAGCACTTGCCACTCTCAAACCTCTTCATCTCAAACAAATGCATTTCAACACCAGTTATCATAAAATTATTATAGTCTCTACAGCTCCTCTATATTCTGCCCTCAAGTACAAATCCCACTACACTCCTCCCCTCCACTGCTATTCTATAGACTCATCTCATTCCATACATACACAGTTCTGACACTACATCTATCATCCATATAATGATTAAATGTTCCCTAAAACTTCCTAAATTCCTCACAAAATTCGCACACATACTCCTCTTACTCTTATGTAAGTAACATTGGCTAAATCCAGGCCCATATAGCTTGTTCTGCTTCCTTATTAATACAAAAAGTATTCAAAATAAAACACACCAAATGTGGTCTCTCACAATCCCCAAACCATTGCTATCACAGAATCCCAGTTTAAGCCACAAGAACCCTCCATAAAACACATCTTCTCAGGCTATGATTCCTTTCTTGATCCCAGGCCAGGATTAAGGCAAAGAGGAGGTACTCTCCTTCTTTTCAAGTTAGACACCAACATGCAACTCCTTGCTCCAAGTAATGCCTCCTCAGATTTCCTTCCAAATTAGTTACTAGCATAAATCCACTCTCTACTCTCCATTTAGCTTTCTGATTCTTCTAGCTGTTGACTCTCTCCCTCCTCCTGTTTCATTACAAAAGCTAAATAACATTCTCAAGGACTTAACCATCTCTGGAGCATTAACAATCTTATTCTTCTTGGTGATTTTAACCTCCATCTTCTTGGCCCCTCACAAAACCACATGCTTGAACTTCTCAATGTATTTAATTTCACACAAATTGTCTCTGAATTCACCACACCCAATCCTTCCTCATCATAGCACTCATTTTGTGATGAAACAGTCACAGGCAGGTGCTCACTTATTTCTGATATCTAGCCACCCTCTCAACTTAAGTGATCACTGTCTATAAGCTTCAACATACACCTTCATTGCAAAACATCCCATCCAAAACTTATTATATTCAGACATAAATCACAAATAAACATTACCAAACAAGGACATATCTACCCTCTCTTATCTGGGACTGACCCTAAAAATGATGCCCAGCTCTTCACCCAGCTTTTCTGTAATCTAGAAGACGCATTCTTCTGTATAGTCACAAGACTCTACAAGCCCAAGAAAAATACATGGCTCACTTATGAATTCAAAATTTTCCCATCTCACAGAGACAAATCATGGCACTCCTGTCTGGCCCAATTCCTTCTACCAGACAACACTAAACCCTCCTTGGAAACCTGTCCAAACAAGCAGTTAGATATTATAAGAACCATCATATTTGAGCACATCAATCAAACCTTTTTCATCCACCTAAACAGTTCTTGGCAGAGGTCAACTATTTAACAGGTCATAAAACACCTTCTGATGCTCAATCCTCCTCCTCTTCTCTCTCCTCTTCAGACATTAGTACTCAGTTATCCACTTTCTCTTCCTTCATCTCACATACTTCACTCCCTCACTCAGCCTATCCCTCAACTCCTCCTTAAACTTCCCTCTTCTACTTTAAAAACATGGTAACCAAAGATATTATACCTCTCCTTGAAAGCCTAAAACTTGACTTGCCTGCAGGGCTTGATACCTTCTCCTCCTGGTTCATATTCCAATGTAGGGAGTACATTGTTACTCCTCTATTACAGATCTACAACCTTTGTTTAACTCAAACCTGTATGCCCAATATATGGAAAACAGCAAAAGTCATACCTCTCTCCAAATAATCCAACCCCAAGCTACATAATGATTACCACCCAATCTCCATACTGCCAACCCTTGAGAAAATCTTATAAAACTGGTCAATAATGAACTCTCAAACTACATAAGTTAATACTGCCTTCTCTCATTCTAGTAACCTGGTTTTTGGCCTTGCTGTAGCACTTCCCCTGCACTTTGGTCCTTCACTGATCACACTCGTTTAGCTATGGACAAAGGCCTCCTTATTGAAGCCATATTTATAGAACTTATCAGAGCCTTTAACTTGGATTACCACCCAGTACTATTTACCATCTCACTGACATTGGGATTAGCCCTGATGCTATTCCCTGCTTCCAAAATTACATATCCAACTGACAGTTCTCATTAAATTTTAACAGCAGTACATCAGCCACCACTCCCTTAGTTAAAGAAGTCCCTCAAGCAGTGGCAGCTGGTGACTTCAAATTAAAGGGGGGCTGCAGAAGACAGCTGAATGTGTGGGGCCAATGGGAAGGGGTAGGACCAACTAGAAAGGGGTGGAGCTATGCTCAAAACCACAACAACTGGAACTTTAAATATGCTGCCCTAGGTGCCAAACCATCATTACCAGAGACCAATCAAGACAACATGAAGTGTAGAAGAAAAAAATATTTCAATCCATTGGCTACATGACAGCTTATTTAATATCTAGATGGAAACACAAAGGCTGTGTGTGAGGCATGAAAAAATAAATTGCTTTTTAAATACATTACTGGAATGCCAGTCAAAATCAAGTATAAAAAAAGCAAGCAGCACTCAAGTCAAACCACTTCTCCTTGCACTGCAGTTCTAATTATAATTTATATTCAGCTTTATAAAATTACCAAGTAACATGCTGAAAGTAGCAATCTGTGATACCCCCACTTGTAAAAATGTTTCTTATCCAAAAAAGACCTGCTGCCTGACAACAACTATCTACTTGTTTCATGGGGAAGACATGATCAAAGTGAAAAATGAACAGCAAACAAGAAACAAGCTCAAGATAAATTGCTTACAGGATCACTGCACATGTTATGGACCACATATAATAAATCAGAATTATCTTTAGTTTATGGGTAAAGCCTGCAAAGATGACTGCAAGTCTCCAACAAAATGTAACGAGCTTCTGAAAATACTGTAATCCTGTCCTTTATTACAAATACTGTCATTAGCATTTCATTACCCAAGGCTTATACGTTATCTAGTTATGTAAATATTATCTACATGGCAACAAAAAAGGCTTTCAATATTGGTAATTCTTTGACAGTATGCTTATTAAAGCTTGCTTGCATCTTACAATCTCCGAAAAGCTTACCTGATGGTCATTAAAGCAGTGTTACCTAAACACAGAGCAACAGGGCACTGCGACAGCATGAATTTTCTGAATAATAAGAAGCATAAATCAACAGTATAAAAATATGACAGAAAACCAGAACATTCTGCAAAATCAAGGACAAATGAAAAGCCACTGCCATACTTGTGTCCCCCTTGGATGGGGGAATACTCTGCATACTTACACTGCATAACTGGTCCTTGCCTTGCTTGGACACATCAGGAGTCACTACACGGGGGAGTTGGGAGCAACAAGTATGTTACAATTTGAAATGTCTCTGGCTGATGGTGATGGCTCTGGCACTCATACCTCTCAACCTCAGAGCAAGAAATCTGGACAAAGCCATACATACTACACATAGAAGCGGAACAAAGGCCCAGAAATAAGGACAATTTTTAAATATTGCTCTTATAAACTTAGAAAGGTAATAGAATAGTAGTAGGTCTTGCATTAGTATGAATTTTCTGAAGGGTATGAAATCTGAAACTGAAATGTCTGCCATTATTTTCTAACTTCAGTCTTTAATGATTTGCCACTAATTTGACATAAAACCACAATTTTATGAAAAACGGAGAAAAAATGTGATGCAAAAATATAAAATTGCCACACAATACAGCTGGGAACCTGTCAAAGAAGGGACACCTTTTTAATATTAGTACTGTTGACTTGAGCAGCTGACAAAATTAGAGACTCTACATGCATTTCTGATATAAAAGTAATCTATAACTCTGATCATTACAGTTATTTATAATTGTAAACCCTCCATGTTTTCTTCCAAAATTGCTATTTTGCGGAGGGATTATTAGGGGGAGAGCAACATTTTGAGCCCAAATTGGGGACAGTTGAGAGGTTTGGATATTCCTAATTCTATAAAGTGATTTATTTGCATTTACCACTCAACCCCTTAATGCAGGAAATCTGGACAAGGCCAAATATATTGGGGGAAACATACAAACAGTGCTAAAAATTGCTCTTGTATAAACTTAAAACAGTTGATAGAATAACAGACAGTTGATAGAATAGCAGGTCTTGCTTTAGCATGCATTTTTCTGAAGTTACGATGTCTGAAACTTAACGTCTGTCATTATTTAGTGACATCATTCATAACTGATTTGCCAGAAAACTACAAATTTTATGAGGAACAAACCAAAAATAAGAAGCAAATATCTATTCATTCTGCAAAAATCTGGACAGTTGAGAGGTATAATTTAGCCGGGGCTGTCTTGAGTTTGCTGCCCCTCCCCCCTCACAAAATCATGGTCTAATGGAGCCTCTCCCGTGCAGCCATTCCAGTGTCCCATTCCTTGGTTATTTCGCCCCATTTACCATAAACACTAATGTGCATACTGCTTTACTTCTGCAATGATTTGGATTTCATTTGAAAGTTTTATTTTGCTTTTTTACAGCACAAACACTAATAAATATCTGCTAAACGAAGCAATGCAGTCTCACAATGAAAATAGACTTGGCATTAAAACTTCTCTGCCCTTGAAACTCATATTCATTAAAACAGCATTGAAACCCACATTCAAAGAAAATAGATTCTGCCAGTGGCAGATAAAGATTAACTTTGGGCTGTTTTCAAATCATAGGCCCCTTCACATGAAACATACACATGCTCCTTGATACACCTTCCTGATAGTATTAAATTATATTCCTTGTACAATACAGTACAGTTGTTAGAGGGTGTTTTAAATTTATTGTTTTGAACATTTTTCCAGTAAACAATGAAACAAAATGCATGCACCAATAATGATAAAACTGCCCAATTCAGAACATTTCCATCATAAAAGTCTACTCAGACTTCTACAGTCCACCAATATCAGTAAATATGCACAATCTCTGAAGTAGTAAAAGTCATCTAAATAATTCCACATTAAAGAAATCTGTAACTAATGAAGAGGTTGCTGCTAGCAAACAACTTTATATTTCATTGTTTCATCTACAAATAAAGTGCCTGTTGCCCTTGAGGAATAAATTGCTTATATTGCATTAAAAAAATGATAAGCTAGTAATACTGAAATAGGGAATTGATGGCAAACTGATAACAGATTGATAGTTACTAGGTATCTTCGCCAAAATGGACTGCAGCATCCACCCCCCTTTACAACACAGTACAGTATCAGCAATGCATCTACCTACTGTGGGAGTAGCGCCTACAGCCTTCTGCATCAAAAGCAAGTACACTACCTGTTATTAACAATACAAGCCGACTCAGCATAAGTAGCACTAATCTTTTGTTCCCCTGCAGCTCTCAGCTCCTTGTAAAATCTACTCAACACTAAGCTGTATCTCTGAACTTTGCAGCACAAGAAATCTGGAAAAAGCCAGCATTTATTGGGGGGGGGGGGAGAGACAAAAGCCCAAAAATCAGAGACACATTTTAAACATTGCTTGTATAATGTTAGAAAGTTGCTAGAATAAAATGCAGTGTTACTACCAGACATATCACTGCCAAGTCTGGAACCCAAGACCCTGTGCAAAACAGTCAGAGCAACATACCACTATGCCAAATCAGCTGTTTCGTGAAAAAGAGGAAGACTGAAACTTAAATGGCTACCATTTAGTGAATTCAGTTCTTACCATAGCTCTCAACCTTAGCACAAAAAACCTGGACAAAGCCAATAATGGGGAAATACAGTCTAAAAAATAGGGACAAATTTCAAATATCCCTCTTATAAACTTAGAAAAGGTTTTGTGTTACCATATACTTTCTGAAGAATATGAAGTCTGAAATTCAAATGCCTGTCATTTTTATTTAACATTTGTTAACCAGGAAAGTCTGACTTGGAACAAACGCCAATTTTCAGCACAGGCCCAGGGAGAAACACTCCAGACACATGTCTTTGTAAGATGAAAGGACATGCCGACTCCACACAGAAGGCATCCCAGCCAAGAATCAAACCAAAGAAGCTGTAGCTGTCAGGCAACAATGCTACCACTGCACCACTGACTGTGTAAGGAAACAAAAATACAGAAACCACAGATTTTAAGAGGAACAGAACAGAACAAATATGAGGCAAAAGTCTGCACTAAGATGGGGGGACATGCAAACTACACACAGAAAGCACCCCAGCCAAGAATCAAACCAGAAAAGCTGTAACTATCAGGCAACAATGCTACCCCTGCACCACTGACTGCACCACTGACTGACTAAAAAAAATATAGAAACCACAGATTTTATGAGGAACAGAACAGAACAAATATGAGGCAAAAATCTGCAATTTTTTTACAAATGGTGGTGGGTAGAGAATTCAGGCCCTTGCCACCTGCATACAAGGTACAGGGTTCAAGCCTGAGGTATTCCCTACCACACCAGCATGAGTTCTCTCTAGCCACCAGTATATAGCAACTGGGGCATTTCACACACACACGCACACACACACACACACACACACACACACACACACACACACACACACACACACACACACACACACACACTAGAAGCTCACCTCCATCTCTTTCCTGCTGATGAGCCTGAGCATAACACATCCATTGAGCCAAGAAATCCAGTCCTCTACAATATCCATTGAGCCCTGTACTGTAGACAGCAAATCACGCTAATGAAGTCTTGTGTACATTAGCTGCAGCGCTAGTTAAATACAATTGGTCCAGTGCACCTAATTGGCTGCTGTGCTAGTTAAATGCACCTTGATTGGTCCCTGTACTGTAGACAGCAAATCACACTAATGAAGTCCTGTGTACATTAGCTGCAGTGCTAGTTAAATGCAATTGGTCCAGTGCACCTCGTTAGCTGCTGTGCTAGTTAAATGCACCTTGATTGGTCCAGCCTGCTGCTGCTGCAGTCTGGAGTGCCTCCATTCTGTGACGTAACCACTGCACAGACTGCTGGGCATCTGGTGGGGAGAGATGCCTTCCCCCTATCTAGACTGCTGAGAAAGCAGTCTGAGAGTGTTTCCGCACATGTGCAGTGTACTTCTGGGAATTGTGGAGATTGTAACATGTTTTCTTTACTTTGTTTTTGTGTTTCTTTACTTTTACTTTTTTGTTTTCTAGGTGTGAGGGCTGCAGTCCTGCAGTCCTATAGCATGAGCCGCCCCTGCCCTCAAGGCTCCATACTGGCCCATCTTCTTTTCTTCATTTTCATAAATAAGCTCATAGTCAACCTTTCCCAACATCCAATTTTACTTTATGTTGATGACAAGGTTATCTTCCACTCCAGCCGCACGCAGTTCAACATGATCTGCAAAATTATTTCCTCTCCCTCACTAACACTCACTAACTGGCTCAGTAGCAAAAAAAAACTATCACTTAACTCCTCAAAAGCTAAAACTATGCTCTTTGGAACTTCCACTAAAAGAGAAAAGAACCCCCAACTCACTTCTTATTCTTCACTACCTTCATAATACCATTGAACAGGTTAACACCCTCAGATACCTAGGGTTCTGGCATGATCTTTCACTTAACTTCCACCATGATCTTGAAACCACCCAGAAAAAGATAAACTTCATTCTCTTTTGGGCCAGCAAAATCTCCTCTTTCCTCTCCCATCAAACACAAACTGCTATTGGCACAGGGAGTCTTGTAGCCCAACTTGAGTACTGGCAATATCTTGTAGCATCTGCCTCCAAAAGAAACTCTATCCCCATCCAAACAACTTACACCACCATCTGCTGCTTCATTACTCTTTTCCACAAGTATGAAGACCACTATCTCACACTAGCCAAAGCCAATTGGTTGCCAGTTCAGCAACAAGCCAACCTACTCATCGACTACCAACTTTTTTACCTCATGAAAGAAAACTGTTGCCCTTCTCTTTCCTGTAGCTTACTAAGACAGCCTCCATCATATAACCTTAGGTCTCATAGCCACTTAGGGTCTCTCTTTCAAATACCTAAAAGCAGACTGCAGTGCTCAAATGACTTCCTTTTCTACCCTTGGATCCAAGCTCTGGGGGATCTTCTCTCAAACCTTAAAGACCTCACTAACTACTATTCCTTTAAGGCACAATGTAAAGAACATTTCACAGTACAAACTGCTTCTAAACACTCTGGTTCAGGTCACATAACCTAGTCTCCCTAATCTCTAACACATCTTTTTCACTATAGCATTTCTTCACTAACTCCAAACATGTCACTACTCTAACTGATTTAAATACTGTACATAGTGGCTTCTTCTTAAATCATTTTTTCTGCTGTATATTTACTATATTTTGTTTTAGTGCCCTTTTATTGTATAAATTATTTTTATTTTTCCCATTTGATGTGTGCTCAAATTCTGGGCTGAGACTAAAATTGGTCCAATGGGATCAGTGTTCTACCCCAGTTAACACATTAGGAACTGGAGACCTGAGATAGTCCCCCCTTCTTCCCATTCTTTCTGCCAAGGTCTCAAAGTTCAAAATGTTAAATACTATTACCTCTTGTAATCATATGAACCTTCATGGTAAACTACAGATAAAAGATGTCTACCATCACATTCTCATTGGCAAACATTTCAGATATTTCTTAAGAGTTTCTGTATTTGGCTTACATTATTAGTTCTATCAGAGTTATTTTCAAAGTTATTACAGAGTTAAATACATTCAGATTTTTCCATATTTGGAAGATTGTCTTATATTTGCAGACTTATTTCAGGTCTCAAGAGTACTTAGCAAGTCTTTAGAATCTTCTACTCAGTTGGAGTTTTTCAGTGAACTTGCAGAAATCTTCTCTCACACTTCTGACATAATAGTTTTCCTGGGATGTCTATTATATTCTGCCCTGGAAAGAGCTCTTCTGCCTCCTGGCAAAATAGAGATAATTAAACAGTTTTTACTGAGTTTTTTAATCAAAACAAGGTGTCTCCCAGGGGATATCTTAGGATTTTGGGGGCACATGACTTCTATGATTCTTGTGATTCCCTTGGCCATACTTTACATGAGAAAAATTTAGTGGCACCTCAGCTCAGTCTGGACTCAGCATCTACACCCTTTATTTTTTTTCAGATCCCAGTCTTGGGGTTTGTCAGACAAGAGGTTCCATGGTAGGTGTGGTGAAAGGAGATACTGCCAGCACAACTAGCTGGAATTTTGTAAATAATTATATGTCATTTGTGAATATCAAACTAATTTATATAAGATATTTGTGTTACAAATGTATTAGAACTGTATGTCATGTGTATATCAAACTGGTTTGTACAGCCATGTGTGTTGAAAGGGTATTTTATAAAGTGATTGTGGTTGAAATGCATCCACAGTGTGCTCTACTGGAGAGAACAGAAATGTACGTGCACTGTTGTAACTGTTTAAATGTATATGTTAACTTAGGAAACTGGAAGGTTAACTTCAGTCCAGCAAACTTCAGAAAAATAGTTGAAATTAAATTACTTTATAGGCTACACAATAAAGAGGCTATATCTTAAGTTTTCAATGCAGCTAGAGACACACCATCTGTACTAGGGATCTTTCTGTATTATCTTCAGGGTAAGCTAATTACTAGTCTTGAAATGTGGATGAATGTAATTGCTTTATGACTTCCAGCATCTGCCAAAGATCAGAAATCTAGGTATTTTTACAGGTAGATGCTAAATGCTATCAGCTGCCATCAATGGTTGTTTTTGCCTGGGAACTAGCAGTCAGATGACAAGAAGTGATGTCATTTTGCAAGCTATCCCATCAGTGATATATGAGATATTCATTTGAGAGGTCTCTTTCTGAGACAAAGCATTCTGTATTCTGTATTGGACCTGTCAATAACTAGAAGATACATGCACCACATAAGCCTTGCTCTATTAATAAGTTATTAGGTTATAGTAATTCTGTTAGACACAGTCAGGAATATAGTGAATCTTAGTGTAGATATTTTTCTTTATTTATTTGAGACTGTTCTGTAGTATTGTTTTAAATATTTCCTGTGGTTTTAAACTCTGATTTCACTGTGAACATGTATTTAGTATTGTCTTGTTCTTTTATTGTTTATTATTAAATATATTTAGTATTGTGTTGTTCTTTTAGTATTATTAAATATATTTAAACATTTGATTATGGCTGATCTGTGTAGAGATATTTAAATTTTGAGAGTACTTGCATATTTATTTGGTGACACTGTGTGGGCCACTCCTAAGAACCTTGCTCTTGGTCAAACTACCATTTCCATTAATATGAATATTACACAGTAAAATTGATCACGCTTTGTTAAGGCCCTTAAAGAAGCTGATAAGGAGTGACTGGTGGCAGTGAAACCTAAATTATAGTCTGGGCAGAAGAGTGGCATAGCTAGTAAACCTGTGCCAGCATTTCCCAGGTGTGTGTGTGTGTGTGTGTGTGTGTGTGTGTGTGTGTGTGTGTGTGTGTGTGTGTGTGTGTGTGTGTGTGCGTGTGCATGCGTGTGTGTGTGTGTGTGTGTGTGTGTGTGTGTGTGTGTGTGTGTGTGTGTGTGTGTGTGTGTGTGTGTGTGTGTGTAAACCAAACCTCAAAGAGTGCTGCTACTTGGGCAGGGACACAAATCACTGGTTGGACAGAAAGGATGCTGGAGGGCTTGGCTTGGTTGCTCAGCTGAGATCTCAATTCTATAGCTGTGCCAGTAGGGAGTCTTACTGGGGATCTGTAGAAAGAGGGAGAAACCAGCCCCAGACTGACTGTGGTCTCTGTGTGCTCTTAAGGTAAATTGCACTTAATGCAGAGTGCTGCAACTGGAAATATTGTGTGCGTACCTCTCATCTTCCCAGTGTACATCCCCCACTGGTGCCAGTGGTGAGGATTGAGGCTCCTTGATTACTGGTCCAGTGGTGGATAATCACATTTGGTTGGCAGTGATGTGAATATTGAACTCCTGTAACCTCTAAACAGTGGTCACTAAAGAAGGTGTTTGTACTCTCAAGCAGCCACACAGTAGATATTCAGAGTTTCATATCACAATAGTTTTATTTATTTTTTGTTAGCTTAGTTAATCAGGGAGAGTGGGCAAGGATGTCAGCAGAGGATTACGTCAAGCTGACAAGGAGCCAGTTGGCTGAGATGTGCCAAGCCATAGGACTGGTGCATGCCAGCCTGACTAAATCAGAAATGATTGCAGCCTTAGTCACAGCTGCATCACAGACCAGCAACCAGGAAGACAACCAGACTGGCCTTGGGGATGTACAAAGAAAATGGTCAGTTCAACTTTGCCTCAGAGGTCTTAAAAATCAGTCTGGAATTAAAGAGACTTTAACTGGAGGCCAAATGTGTGGAAATAGAATTGGCACAAGGACTGCAGTGTTTTGTGGCTGAAGAAAATGAGAAACTGTGGCATTTAGAGGCTGAAGAAAATGAGAAACTATGGTGTTTAGAGGCTGAGGAAAAGGAGAAACAGAGACAAATGGAATTAGAATCAGCAGAGAAACTGAGACATCTGGAAGCAGAAGAAAATGAGAGGCAGAGGCAACATGAAAAGGAGAGGTTGACTATTTGCCAGGGCCATGGAGGTAATGGGCTAGGGAGTAACTGAACCCTGGAAGCAATAAAGATCAGTAAATTCCTTCCACAATTTACAGACAAACAGTGCATTTCTCAATAAACTAAGTGAAACAAGCATGCTACAAAAGGGAATTGGAAAATGGGCTCTCTGCATTGTAAAGTGAGGAGCAGGCAGGGAACTGTGCAGTTTTTTAACAGTAGGGCCTAGGAACAGAGTACTGGGCATATAAAAAGAAACAAAAAAGTGTGCTTGTAACTCATTTAACAGTAGGGCTTAGGAAGAGAGTATTGGGCATATAAAAAGAAACAAAAAAGTGTGCTTGCAACTCATACCTGCACATGCTGCCTCTAGGCATCTGCTTTACTAGTTTAGCCCCACTCCACTTGCTCCGCACCCCACCTTGCCCCCATATCCCACCCACCCCCAGTAGTACTACATTTATAGTACCACTGGCATGCCCCCCTTAATTAGCTAACCAACTACACATGCTCCTAAAACCCAGCAAACTCCTAGCACAATAATACACCCTCTATCCACCACACTATCCATATTAACCCACCCATAGCTATTCTATTCTCTCTAATCTTTTATCCACCACATACACTCAATACAGACCCTACCCTAGTAATTTACTATGACTACAGCTAAAACACTAATGCTGCTACCCTTAGTACCCCTGCTATTCATTCCTTATCACCTAAGCTCCTATGAATATGTACAGCATCTTGAAATCAAATACCCAAAGGCTCAAGCAGACACCAACCCAGCATTTAATAAGTTTATCCACCACATAACCACCCCGTCTCCTAATTCCTTGCCCCTCCAATTACCATCACCTGACTAAATACCGCTACATTAGCTTAAAAAACAAATGCTACAAAAAAAAAAATCATAAACAAATTTTTTATACTCATAAGCAACTTAAAAATTAATCTTATGAAGGATGGAGACATCCACCCCAACCCTGGCCCATCCACAACAGTAGACCCAAGCACACCATCTAACAACCCAACATGTACTATCCAGATTGATAGACTTCCAAACTCATTTCTGGTCTGTCATCTCAACATCAGAAGCCTAAACAACAAGATCCATAGCCTACATGGACTCTTAGCTGTTCACTCCCTTGATATTCTCTAACAGAAACTTGGCTAAAACCAATAACCAAAGATAATGAAATAACCCTCCCACAGTACAACAACCTTAGACTGGACTGGATCTCCAGGAAAGGTGGCGGGGTAGCTGAACTATGCAAGTCTACTCTAACAATAACAATTGACACCCAACAGCTACCCCATTTTGGCAATGCATAAATTCTCATCACAAAACTAATAATAAAAATAAATGCAGATACATTGTCTGCATTTATATTCCACCCGGCAAGAATAATAATACTCTAGAAAATATCTTACATTGGCTAGCTTCTAACTATCCCCAGGAAACCATTGTCTTGGGGGACTTTAACATTGATTGGAACACCTGTTCCTCTGAAACTCCCTCCACCCATTTAAACCTCCACGGGTTTACTCAGATCATTGCCACCCCCACCAGATTTAGCAAAAATAGAGTCAAAGATAGTATCCTTGATTGGATACTTATTAACAGCCACCCCCAAAAGTACAAGTCAGGTACATTACCCGATGATCTAAGTGATCACTGCCTTAACTATATTATTAGGCTCAAAGCCGACATTCCCAACC
This sequence comes from Protopterus annectens, assembly GCF_019279795.1. Taxonomy (NCBI): domain Eukaryota; kingdom Metazoa; phylum Chordata; order Ceratodontiformes; family Protopteridae; genus Protopterus; species Protopterus annectens. The sequence goes on along the minus strand of NC_056728.1, from coordinate 1,169,763,794 downwards.
AGCCCACCTACAAAACTATAAGAAACGTCAGGAACTTTAACCTTGAAAACTTCCACAATGAACTCAAAGCATGTAATTGGAATGTCTTGAAATGACTCCCATTACGAGAAGCAGTCGAGTACTTTAATACCAGATTTCTGGCTATCCTTATCCACCATGCTCCTACCCATACCATCCATGTAAAAGCCAGTTGCACCGTGGCTATCTAAAGAAACAAAAAACAAAATTAAGCTAAAAAACAATGTCTGGGCCAGGTGGCATGTTACCAAAGCCCCTATGGACCAAGTAATATACCAGCAGATAAGGAATCAGACCAAAAAATCTGTCATTCTAGACAAAAAAAATCACTACACCCTCCTACAACAAAAATATCAGCTAAAACCTCAAAAGGTTCTTAGCTGGTATTAACAATCTTCTCCACCCAGGCCGTTCCACCACTCCTACCCCATCAGCTGTCCTTGATAAATCCCCTGTAGAAATTGCAAACAGCTTCAACTCCTTCTTTACTGAAACTATCCAGTCTCTAGCTACCCATCTCACTCCATTGGACACAAACACCAGCTCTGGCACATCTAGCCCTTATCCACCCAGCACCCAACCCACCTTTACCTTTCAAACCATACCTACCAACCTGATCCGGACCTTACTCAAAAAGCTAAAACCTACTACACTAGCTGCCGACCACCTCCCAGCTGAATATCTTCAAAAAGCAGCTGATGCCATAGCACTTCCTCTATTCTGATCAACAGATCCATCTCAGAAGGATCCATCCCAGCAATATGGAAAGTATCATGTTATACCTCTCCATAAAGGAGGAAGTTTTACAGAATTATCTAACTTTAGACCTATAGCTATTATTTCACCACTAGCTAAAATCATGGAAAGATGCATACACAAACAAATCATGCACTTTTTTATTCAAAACGGAAAGCTCGCCAACTCTCAGCACGGCTTTAGGCCATTCCACAGTACCACCACAGCTCTTCTATCTTTCTCTAATGTCATCAGTCTTCATCCTAACAACAACAAATTATCTTCAGCACTATTCCTAGATCTCTCAAAATCTTTCGATATGGTCACCCATCAGCTACTGCTCAATATCCTACAAACCATCGATTTAGACCAACACGCAATACAATGGTTTTACTCCTACCTAAATGGTAGACAGCAAGCTGTCTTATGGCAGAGCAAGCGGTCATCCCAACTTCCTCTAACCCTAGGTGTCCCACAAGGGTCCATACTAGGTCCCCTTCTTTTCTCTGTCTTTATCAATGATCTGCACACCACCATCCCAGGAGACACCTGCATCCAATATGCAGATGACTCAATGCTAATATACTCCGCCTCCTCTCCTACACAACTTCTAACCCTCACCCAGACTATTGATACTGACCCAAAAATCCAACAACTCTACAAGCAATGCTATATTTGCCAACTCAACTGGTAAAATCTGGAACCTATTCCCTACTACCATTACCAAGGAAACCTCACTACCCCTATTTAAAAGAGAACTCAAAAAATACCTCACATCTCAATGGCTGTGCTCTTGTTCTAAACCTAACAACTTCACTAATACATGTCTTGCTACCCAACCTGCTGTTTAGCTAAGTATCTATGCCTCATAGCATTTGAATGTCTAAGCATTGTGAATTATGAAATCTGATTGTATTCTATGCTCACATTTTCTGATATGTCTCTGCCAATCAGATGTAAGTCTGCACACTGTGTATATTGATATCTGCCTGTATTCTTTACCTATATTTTTCTAACATGTCTGCCTGAGTTTATCACTCAGTGATGTCTGACTGAGTTTATCACTCAATGATGTATGTACTGTCTCTTTTTTGGTATGTGGAGCTTTTCTCCCTGGGCCTCCGCTGAAAATGAACATATATCCAGTCGGACTATCCCAGACAACAAATGTAAAATAAAAATAAATAAATAAATATTTTTGATACTTTTATATATATGTTTGGAAGGGTTTTTATACAGTATAATGTTGACCAAGGGCTCTTGGTACGGTTCCTAACCTCCTTACTCCATGGTAAAGCTGTAACTACTGTTTCTAAATTGTCTGATACTAATTGCTTAAATTATAATACAGTAAAGAAATGTTTATTAGAGTGTTTTAAGTTAACACCTGAAGCTTGTAGAAAAAAGTTTCATGAGCATAGGCGCAAGGCAAATGAAAGTGTGTGTGTGAATATATTACTGAGTTAAGCACTTATTTTCATAGGTGGGTGAATGGGTGTCAAATCATCACTTTTGAAGGGCTGGCAGACACTTTTCATGAGGGAACAAGCCCTTAGCACTTTGCCTGAGGACATGGGAATCTGGAGAATAAAAAAACAAGCACTGGAACATCAAGCTTTTTAATGAAATAAAGAGAGTAAAGCTTTCTGATATAGTTCTTCATCAGTACAACATACTTAGTTAAAAACACAATTAAATATGAAAATTGTCAAATCACGTGATGTCGCACAGCCAATGAAATGCATTAAAATATATTCATATATATTTAATCATTTAAAAAGCAAGAATCATATTAAACACATTTGCTTCTATTTTAAAACTGGTTTAAGGGAAACTGTTTTGTTGATTCCAGGTGGATGGTAGGCATTCAAGCATACAATGCATTCATACTGCTTCAGTTCTTACTTGTTTAAATCACCACGGTCTCCATAACCCTAAATGTAAAATTATGATCATTACCATTCTGTTTTGAATGCTGGGCTAAGGAATTGCTCACAATGACCCTTCACATTTTGACCTATGTTCTACTGCTCTCTCTCTCTCATTCTTCTAGTTGATTTGCCAGTATACAAACTGCGACATACTTTTCATGTTGCTAAATATATGATATTTATAGAACTGCAGTTAGCAATACAGGTGCATGTATATTTTTCCATTAACAGGATGTATAAAATATGTCTCAGTATTAATTATCTCACATATTGAACAATTATAACATGGAACAGTTCCTATTCTGCTGGACATAGGTCATTTAGTCTGAGAAAAATCTTTAAAACATAAACGTTTCTTCAGGCTAGCGCAATTCCTATAGGTGAACTTAGGGGTACTTCCTATATATGTAGCTAACTCAGGAAGTGACTGTAAAATACACCAATTATTCTGAATGATGTCCTGTATTTCTTTATCATAACTACTATACTGTGTAATAAAGTATAGTGTATCAGCATTAGTGGGATTTGAGGTGTGAGAGTAATTAGCTATGAAGTAAGGTTGTGCCTTATTATTCCTATTACTAATGACCTCATTAAAAGTAGCATTCTAGAGATCTTTTTCATAACCTCTAACTTTAAATTGTGTTACCTCTTGCATCTGAGTAAGGCATCTATCATGATCAGTATTTAATTTACTAATTCGAATATATTGCTCCTTCAAAATTCCTTAAACATAACTGAATCAGGAAATCTCCTGTATCTTTGATAAAACTTTTAACATATAGCAAATATTTACTCAATATATTTTGTAAATACAAGGATATCAGTTCAGTTGCCCATCCCCTTCCTGAGACAATAGCTCTCATAGGTGGGTTGTTAATTTTTTTGTGTACCTTTGGCAATCCATATAATCTTGGGGTGACAGGACAAGAAACAGTAAAATAATGAAATAAATCGAATTAAATATTATTAGCAAACTGTAAATCATAAATTGCTATATTGATATTGTTTATGCATTTAAATACATCAACTGTTTAATCTCTTTAAAGGCAGAAGTATCACTAAGAACGTCATTAATAGCAGCAATATACTTAAGTCGGACCTTTTGGTGAGGGAGCAAGCCCTTAGCATTTTGCCTGAGGACATGAGAATCTGGTTGGCAGATAGGGAATGCAATACCACAGATGAGTTTGGAAAAAAGGAGACCTATACCTAGCAAGCAGAGCATCACTGCACAGGAAAGGGATATCCAGTGCTGCACATGGGCATAAGGGAACCCATGATGGGCAGCCTAAACCACCTCAGCAGAGTGCACCAGTAATGGGGGAAGCCACTTGTTCAGTTACATGGCCAGGATCAAGAGTTAAATGTTTTAAATGTAACCAGTAGGGCCATGTAGCATATAGATGTCCATGGATGCAAGGTGGGGAACAAAAGGCAGGGGAGCCAGCAAGTGGGAATGACAGAATGCCAGTGCTAAGTTGTTTGCAGACAACAAGGGTACCAAACTACCACAAGAGGTTATATCCTATCTTAGTAGATGGGAAACAGGCCACTGCTAAGAGAGACATAGCTTTTGACCTCACCATTGTGAAGCTTGCAATGGCTAAAGAGGAGCACTACTTGCTTGGGCAGTATACTCCAGTCAGAACTTTAGGATGGACCCCATTCCAATGGCTTTGACTAGGGTTCACCTTGACTGGGAAGGTGGAAAAGGAAGCAAGAAAGTAGGTGTGTTTGAGAATACCCCTGCAATGTCTTGATAGGGAATGATTTTGATTATGCAGTACTTTTTGTGCATGCAGTTACAAGCAGTCAGGCTTGGAGACAGACATGTGTGTCCGGTAGCCTGAGGGGGACCCAGGCAGACCAAACACTTGAAGCCAGGACTGGTGAGGTGGTTACTTCAGGGAGGGAGCTACCCTGTAGCAGTGAGACTGAAGGTGAGCCACAACTGCTGGTGGCTACTGATGTTCCCTTGGACAGAGTGACTGCAAGGGCAGAGGTGAGTACTAGTACCTACCCAGGCTGACAGTGAGGTACCGCTGTCAGTGGATACCAGACGTCCTGTGGAAGGGGATCTGGGGAGGGTTACAAAAGCCAGAGAGTTGAGACAGGCTCAGCTCTCAGACCCTACATTACAAGGCCTGAGGGAGGTAGCCAGGTAGGTGCATGATTCTCAAGGAAAAGGGGAATCTGTATAGTGGGACAAAGGGTTACTGTATTGAGAGTGGACCCCTGAGGGAGGGCTAGAGGGTGAGGGAATACAGCAGTTGGTAGTGCCCAGAGCCTACCATCTTGCACTTCTAGCCATGACCCATGATATTCCCTTTGCTGGTCATATGGGCATAAAGCATACCAAGAGACATATTATGTATAACTTTTATTGGCCTGGGATTTCCAGGGATGTAACAGGGTACTGCAGGAACTGTGGCCAGTACCAAAAGGTAGGCAAGGCAGGGGACAAGGTCAAAGGTCCTTTGATGCCTTTGTCTGTGATTGAGGAGCCATTTCAGAAGGTAGGTATGGATATTCTTGGGCCTCTGAGTACCCCAAGTTCCACAGGAATGAAGTATATCCTAGTGGTAGTAGATTATGACACCAGATGCCCCAAGGCTGTGGCTGTGTCTTCCATTGAGGCAAAAAAGGTGACAAATGCTTTGTTAGAGATTTTCAGCAGGGTAGGTTTCCCAAATGAAATACTGACTAACAGAGGTACCAGTTTCATGTCAGACCTGCTGGCTTGTCTGTGGGATCGCTGTGAGATGAAGCACCTAAATACCACCCCCTACCACCCCCAGACTAATGGTCTGGTGGAAAGGTTAAACTCTACACTAAAGACTATGCTACAAGCATTTGAAGGTCATTTTAAGAGGGAGTGGGACAAATATTTGCCATATCTGTTGTTTGCTTATAGAGAGGTGCCCCAGGAATCCATAGGTTTCTCACCTTTAGAGTTGCTGTATTGGCATAGGGTGAGGTGACCTCTAGATTTGATTTGCAATGAGTGGAAGGGTGAGTGTGAATCCCACAAGGAGTCTGGTGTGGCATATGTCCTAAACCTCAAGACAAGACTCAAGGACAACCTGGCAGGAGCCCCACAGCAGTAAAAGGACTGGTATGACAAGAATGCTTGAGCCAAAGAGTATACTGTTAGTCAGCAGGTTATGTTTCTGATTCTTGTCAGACACAATGACTGCAGACAGCTTGGGAGGGACCTTCAAAGTGGTAAGGAAGGTCAGTGATGTTAACTATATGGTAGAACTGCTAGGCAGGAGGCAGGAGCACAAACTGTACCATGTTAACATGATGAAACCTTACCGTGATAGAGAGGCCCTTGTGCTAAGTACTTGCAGTAGAAGGCAGGAGGAGTCTGAGTAGGATCTGTGGCTACAAAGAGCCAGCTAGTAAATCCCAAATTACTGTGGTCGAGCCTAGGGTTGCAGGCATATAATATGACAGAGCAACACTGTAATGGCATCAGAAATGCAAAGGCAGCTGGGATCTCAAGACAGGGTAAGGGATAATGTATTCCCAGATTGGCTCATACCTCTCAAGCAACATTTCTCAAGGGTCACTTGAAAAACTAGCTTGAGTCTTCAAAGAGGGGAAGAAGTGTGATGAAAGGAGATACTGCCAGCACAGCTAGCTGGAATTTTGTAAATAATTATATGTCATTTGTAAATATCAAACTAATTTATATAAGATGCTAGTATTACAAATGTATTAGAACTGTATGTCATGTGTATATCAAACTGGTTTGTACACACGTGTTGAAAAGGTATTTTATAAAGTGTTTGTGGTTGAAATGCATCTACAGTGTGCTCTACTGGAGAGAACAGAAATGTATGTGCACTATTGTAACTGTTTAAATGTATATGTTAACAGACGAAACTGGAGGGTTAACTTCAGTCCAGCAAACCTCAGAAAAATAAAACTACTTTATAGACTACACAAAAAAGAGGCTATCTCTCAAGTTTTCAATGCAGCTAGAGACACAACATCTGTACTAGGATGTTTTCTGCATTGTCTTTAGGGTGAACTAGTTACTAGTCTTGAAATGTGGAGGAATGTAATTGCTTTATGACTTCCAGCATCTGCCAAAGATCTGAGGTCTATGTATTTTTACGGGTAGATGCTAAATGCCAACAGCTGCCATCAATGGTTGTTTTGGCCTGGGAACTAGGAGTCAGATGAAAAGAAATTATGCCATTCTGCAAGCTATCCCAACAGTAATATATGCGATATTAATTTGAGAAGTCTCTTAGTGAAACACAGCATTCTGTATTCTGTCTTGGACCTGACAAAAACTAGAAGATCCATTCACCACATCTGCCTTGCTCTATTAGTAAGTTCTTAGGTTATAGTAACTCTCTTAGTTACAGTCAGGAATATAGTGAAGCTTAGTTTAGATATTTTTCCTTATTTGTTTGAGAAGTCCTGCAATGTTGTTTTAAATATTTCCTGTGGTTTTGAACTCTGACGTCACTGTGAATATATATTTAGTATTGACTTGTCCTTTTATTTTTATTAAATATATTTAAACCTTTGATTGTGGCTGATCTGTGTAGAGATATTTAAGTTTTCAGAGTACTTGCATATTTATTTGATGACACTGCGTGAGCCGCTCCTAAGAACCTTGCTCTTGGTCAAACTACTATTTCAATTAATATTAATATTACAAAGTAAATTTGGTCACCTTTTGTTAAGAGCCTTAAAGTACCTGATAAGGAGTGACTGATGTCAGTGAAAACTACCTTATAGTCTGGGCAGAAGGGGAGCATAGCTTTTAAACCTGTTCCATCCTTTCCCAGGTGTGTGTGTGTAAATCAAACTTCAAAGTGTGTGTGTGTCAGCTACTTGGGCAGGGACACAACGGAGTGGCTGGACAGCGAGCCTGATAGTTGTCTTGGCTTTGTCACTCAGCTGAGATCTCAGCTTTATAGCTGTGCTAGTGAGGAGTCTTATTGAGGATCAAGAGAAAGAGGGAGAAACTAGCCCTGGACTGATTGTGGTTTCTCTGTGCTCTTAAGGGAAATTGCACTTGATGCAGAGGGCTGCATCTGGAAATACTGCGTGTGTACCTGTCATCCTCTCAGTGAATGACCCCCACAGGTGCCAGTGCTGAGGGTTAAGGCTCCTTGACTACTTGTCCAGTGGTGGGTCTTCACAGTAGGTAAACCAGTTCTCTTAGAATCTAGGTCTCCCATTCTCCCTTACACTTTCTCTTCAATCTCTCAAAACAGATTCTTTATACCTGGCACCTGGGAGCTGTTTCCAAGGGGGTGAAAGTACAAGGTCTGTAGAACAAACAGAACAGATAAAAGCATATAAATGTCAAACAGATGATGGCAGTTATAAATGTTTTGAAAGCATTACATAATCTCTTGTCTCTGGGACTTTTGAAAGTTTTTACAGACAACACCACTGTAATGCAGTATGTAAACAAACAGAGGGTATCAGACCTAACCTCTTCACAGACTTGCAATTATAGACTGGGAGGTAGCAATTGAATTAAATTTGACTCTTCGGTCTTCATGCATTCTGTCAGAATGAATCATTTTAGCAGACAACCTAACCAGGACCATAACAGACCTTTACAATTGGAAACTGCACACATGGATCTGTCATGAATTAAACTAACTGTGGAAAACACCTCTGTTTGCACTCTTTCAGAACAGGACAGTTAAAGAATTTCTGCTCCTGGATTTCTTGCAAACAGACCTGGAAGACATTTGCTTTCTCATTCTAATAAATGGGAATATTCCTTTATGCTATTATACCCCAAGGTTCTCGTAAAGGATAGCACTCTAAATATAGTGGTGGTAACTTCATTTTGGCCCAGATAACAGTAAATGTTCAACATTTAGATCAGTGTTGCAATCTCCAAAGCTTTTTGTGTCCTGCTCCTTGTCACTGGCCAGATTTCAAAGTGATTTCCTGTTTTTTTTTTTTTTTTTTTGTTTGTTTGTTTTGCTTATTTTTACTAGTTATTTTCTATTTTAGCCATTTATAGCCCTTTTATTGTCTGCTGCATACTTTTTACTGTATTTTATTGCTATCATTTAATCAGCATGGTTGTACTAAAATTTTCGGCTTTACAGGGCCTGATAAATAAGTTTTTTTTATTGTCACACTGTTTATAAAGCTTTTTAAGCTAGTTTCACTGTATGAAAGGTATTAACTGGAAATTGTCTCCATTTGTTAAGCATCTGTTTATTTGTTCTGATTTCCTGCCAAGGAGTGCATCATATAACTGATTTGTTTGCAGTTAAAAGTACTCTCTAGAGTCTCCTTGCTCCTTTATCTGTTTAAAACTTTCCTTTAGTGGCTCACTGTTGTTTTTTCTGCTGTGATAAATATTTCTGTAGTGTTTTCTGACTAAAATAGTGTAGATAGTAGCTGTAGTATAGTTTTCCACCCTCCCTCCCTATTGGTGTCTTGTCTTATACTTGGTGTCTTTGCAGTTGCCTGCCTCTACTGTAAATTTAATCTGGGACACTCCTCCCAGTCTAGTGTCATTAGCTCATTCTACCTAATACAGAGAGAACATTTAAGAATGCCAATCCTCTTAGTTTTCTAACCTTAAATTATCTTTTCTTCCTCCTTTCTCCCTTTCTACTTTACTAAACAAAAACTTTGCTAGAATCTACCATTGCTAGAACCTCCTTGTATTCTGACTGAGTGTTCTTCTGAAACAATCTGGAAATGTAGAAATATATTGTTGGCACTTTTTAACTGTTCAGAGTTCTGCACTGTCTTAATATTTGCTTGACTGAATTATTTATATATTTGCTGACACTGTTTTCCGATACTCTAAGTGCCTCCATCTTGATTTTTTCCTAATTTACTGCTTTCTGCACTTGTTTTTAGTCATTTTTTAAATTTAATTGCATTTATTTTAACTGTATTTGCTTTAATATTGCTACACACCGAAGTGCATTAGCTTGCACTGCATTTGAATTGTTTTATTGCTGTTCTAGCTGCTTTTCTGTAAAAAAAAGTGCTAAGCTTGTTTCCTGCCTTTCCTGTAACTAGTCTAGTCCAGATGCAGATTTACTGTATCCAGGAATGTTTGTAAGTTTCTGAGCCCCCCAAGCCTTTCTGTGTTGGAGGGAAGCCTTCTAGCTAATTAGTGGGAGTGGTAAGCACTAGGTAGCCTATCTAGCACAAGAGGAGTGGTTTCTGGCCCAGAAATTGTAGTTTATTGCCCATTTGGGCAGCTTTTCAATCCCTTTCAAGTTTCTGGTTAGAAAAGCCCATGTTTGCTCTTATTTCCCACCTTTCCTGTAACTAGTCTAGTCTGGAAACAAATTTACTGTATCCAAGACTGTTTGTTAGCTTCTGAGCCCCCCCCCAAGCCTTTCTGTGTTGGAGGGAAGCCTTCTAGCTTATCAGTGGGAGTGGTAAGCACTAGGTAGCTTATCTACCACTAGATGAATGGTTTCTGGCTCAGAAATTGTAGTTTTGTGGCCATTTGGGCAGTGTTTCCATCCCTTTCAACTTTCTGGATTTTAAAAGCCCGTGTTTGCACTTGTTTCCCCACCTTTCCTTTAACTAGTCTAGTCCAGATACAGATTTGCTATAGCCAGGACTGTTTGTAATCTTCTGAGCCCTCAAAGACTTTCTGTGTTGGAGGGAAGCCTTCTAACTTATCAGTGGGAATGGTAAGCACTAGGTAGCCTATCTACCACAAGAGGAGTGGTTTCTGGCACAGAAATTGTAGTTTATTGGCTGTTTGGAAAGTGTTTCTATCCCTTTCAACTTTCTGGTTTAAAAGCCTGCATTTGCATGGGTTTGTGCTTGTTTAAGCTCCTTGCAGCAGTGTCGAGCTGAGGTAAACTATTACTGATGCCAGAAAGTCTGCTCATTCTGTTTTTCCCTTAGATCTTGCTAGTTCTTTCTCTCTTGCAATTCAAATAACCTAATTGCTTTGCACTTCAACAGGTTTTTGTAGCAATTATTGTAGCATGCCTAAGTGCCATCAGCACTAGTCGTTCTTCACATAAATAGTTCCGGTACTTAGTAGTTATCACCACCCCTCCTAGTACGATTAAAAGGCAGTTCCCTATGTTTTCTCCTAAAAACCTAGTGCACCTGGCCATTCTGAGGCAGTGTAGCAACTGCCTTATGTACACAGACAATCCTCTCCTCTTACCTCCCAACACTCAGACTTGTGAGAGATGCACATATATCACCAAATTGGAAGCTATGCACTCTCCAGCCAAGACCGGACTAGCTGGTCAAGAGGAGAAGGTCAACACCTGCTCCACACCACATGGAACACATAGCCCTCCAGAGTACCCACTATCACAGCTCTCACATAAAACCACAAACCACACACCCACCTTCGCAGAGGCTCTCAATAGAAATCTACCCAAATAGTAGAGACTTCCAAGACAGAAATGCACTCAATCACCACAACACAGCACAAACCACAAGACACATAGCTCACATACACAGTGTGACCCTCAACCTAAGCTCCTAAGGCAAAACAGCTTGCCCAATTCACTAATCATAGGTGACTCGATAGTGAGCCACACTGATGTCCCACTCACTAAGTTGAATAAGGAGAAGGTAACAGTCAGCAGTCTATCAGGTGCCAGAATCCAACACATAACACAGGCACTCAGGTCACTCCTCAACAAGTACAATTATGACTCTGTCATTGTCCAGGTGGGTGTGAATGACCTGAGACTCACCTCATGAGACTACAAGAAAAGAGACATGGTGGAACTCTCGGATTATGTAGCCAAGGCAGGTACAACACAAGCCCTGAGCAGTATCCTACCATCACCCAGAATGATACCGCAGTACAAACAAAAAATGATTGACTTCAACAATTAGCTAAGTTTCTGTCATCATTCTAAGGGGATCCAGTATCTGTCTGCTTGGGATGACATGACTGACAGACCTCGATGCGAGAGATGGTCTGCATCTGTCACCCCTGGGTTTCCGGGTACTGGCTCTTGCTACCCCTATAGTTTCTTTTTTAGGTGGTGTTCCAAAGACCAAACTACCACTGTAACAGCTACAAATAAATGCAATCTGAGGGTCATGCTGCTCAACGTTAGAAGTCTAACTCTCAAGATACACTTGCTCAAAGAACTCCTCAAAATGGAGAACACTGACATTTGTGCTGTAACGGAGACCTGATTTAAAGTGGCAGAAACCACCCCTGCACTACCAGGCTATAACTCATTCCATGCCTTTTGGCCTCCAAACATGGACTGAAGCTCCAAAGACAGTGGTGCCTCCATATTCATAAAGGATATGCACACCTCTAGACTAGTAGCCCAGCATAATGCATCTGAGATTCTTCAGGTAGAACTAACATTGGGTAAGACGGCGATCCAGGTCATAGCCTGCTATAGGTCCCCAACCATGTCCCTAGAATCTCACTCCATGTTCCTAAGCATCCTGGAATCTATCAAGGTCCAACCCAACACTCTGTTACTAGGAGACTTCAATTACCCCTCCATCAACTGGGAAAACTACTCATGCACCAATGCACTGGGTCAACGCTTCCTGGAATTCATCAATTCCAGTGCCCTGGACCAGATCATTCTGACCCTACTAAAAGAAGCAACATCCTTGGCCTGGTTATTACTAACATGTGCGACCATTGCTCTACATCAATAGTCAATCCCTCCCTGGTCAGATCTGACCATAAACTAATCACCATGGAAATCCACATCTCACTCACACCTCCAGCAAAGGTAACCACCTTGAAAAACTTCTCCAAAGCTGACTTTTGACTCCTAAAAACAGAGATGGTTAACTTCAAGGCACCCATGCCAATGGAAATAGCTCCATGACTGCTGAATCATACACCAATGCACTGTACTGGCCATACCCAATGGAACCAAGATGCTCTCCTCCAAAAAAATAAAGCCAATCTGGTGTTCCCTTGCCATTAATAAACTCTACAACAGAAGGAAGAAACTGTTGCAGAAAAGGGTAATGTCCCAAGACTGGAAAAACTCCATTATTAGCCTCAACAAAAAGCTGGGATCCCTCAACAAATCCTCTTAAGCCAGCTATGAAGGCAGAATTGTGGCAGACACTAAAAACAATGACAAAGCCTTCTATAGCTAGATCAAGAACCACAATGGCAATACCCATATTTGCTCTGAGTTACTGCACAATGGTACCTCCTATACAACAGATATTGCCAACATACTGGCTGACAGATTCAGTGCCAGCTTTACCCCTCTTCCCCCCAAAGGACCAATCACAGTACCGGAAGAATGCCAGGCACTCAGCATTACTGCAGCACAAGCTAAAGCTGCATTGTCCAAGGCCAAGAATACAGCTTCCATGAGACCCAATAATATCCCTGGCTGTGTTCTACATGAACTACAAAGTGAACTGGAACCACATCTGTGTGCCCTGTTCAGTCACAGCCTCACCTCAGGCTTTTTCCATACTGAATGGTGCACTGCTACAGTCATCCCGCTCCATAAAGAGGGAGCAACTACAGACACTGGGAATTATTGCCCCATTAGCCTGATGAGTCTGATATGTAAAGCTATGGAGCACATCATCATAGACCTGATTACCAAAGATATAGGAAATCTCCAAACTCTAGACCCCATGCAATTTGGCTTTGTGAAAGGGAGGACATGGATGCTCAACCTGGTTGACTTCTTTGAGTCAGTCACCAGGACTGTGGATTAAGGTAAGGCAGTGCATGCAGCCTACCTCAATCTGGCCAAGGCCTTTGATACCATTCCTCACTCAGGAATTATTGATAAACTCACCAAGCTAGGCATCAACCCCTATATCACTAGGTGGATTGCAAATTGGTCCACAGATAGAATGCAAAGTGTGAAAGTAGCTGACTCCAAGTCAGACTGCCAACCAGTCATGAGTGGAGTCCCACAGGGATTGGTCCTGGGTCCTCTCCTGTTCAGCATCTACTTCTCAGAAGTCCAGGCCAACACAAAGGGACCCTGGCTGACCAAGTTCACAGACAGCTGCAAGCTGGGAGCCATTATTAACTCCCCAAGTGATGCAGACATCCTACAGCAAGGCCTCACTGAGACCAATGACTGATGTCAAAACCATGGCCTTAAGCTTAATGCCAAAAAATGTGTCAACATCCTCTTTGGTAAAAACTCAGTTCCCACTAATTACCACATCAATGGGAGCCCACTAAACACTGAAGATGTTATAAGAAATCTGGAAACACAGGTTGACAGCAACCTCTCCTTTGCCCACCACATTGCCATGGTGGTCAGAAAGTCCTTCTATGTGGCACATCTTATTACCAAGGGTTTTGCATCCAGAAAGAAAGAGATCATTGTCTCTCTCTACTCCTCAGTCATTAGACCAATCATCAAGTATAATTCCCCATTTGGCATGTACCTCACTAGACACCTTCAACAGCTGGAGAGGCCACAGAAGTACCTCATGAAGAGGATTCTAGACATTAAGCACATGTCCTACATGGACAGACTCAAAAGACTTCAGGTATTTTCTGTCTCATATCACCTACTTAGAGGCGATCTCTGCTTGACTTACAAAGCCATGTCTGACCCAGCTCTGTTAGAAATGCTACATATAAAGAAATCCCAATCCCTCTGCACCACACGCTCCAGAGACCTCAACCTCATTACCACAATCAACAGAACATGCTGGAGGGACAGGTTCCTCACCCAGAGACTGCCCATGCTCTGGAATAGACTTCCCATACATGTCAAGCAGAGCACCTTGCTATCCCTCTTCAAGAGAAATCTTGATGAGTGGATGGGTAATAAAAAGTTCACCCCGGCGATCACTCCATTTGCTCTACTTGATAGAGGCACTGGGAACTAATGTCGGGTGGCATGATGCTAGGGCACTTCTATGAGCTAGGCTTGTAAAGGCTCCAGGGCCATTAGCCTAGTACACACCTATGAACCTATGGACCTAATTGTCAGGAGCTCAAGGAGAGAAATAAATAAATATAGAGTAGCGATTTCTTCAGAGATTTTTTATTGTCAAAGACCACTTCTTCTGCAGGCCCTTTTGACCTGTAATTTGGTTACAGATCCTTCAAGAATGGGCAGATAAATTCCTTGTTCAGGAAAACCATCTACTAAAATAATGTTTTTTGAGGAAAATTGTGGTTTATGACGAAAAAAATGTTTTTGTGAAAAAAATATACTTTTTGTCAGAATTTTACTACAGCTTTGTATATTTGGGTAGGATAGTGGGGGACAGTGGTTCATTAGCTCGGTAACACTTGTTCTACTTTACTTTTTACAGACTCATCCAGGGTACTCTATCTGGCCTCAAGTTCTCATTCTCAGCTAATCTACAGAGCAGCTATGGTCTCTGGGGTTTTATCTTTCCCTGTCTGCAAGAAGAAGTTTTTAAGGAGTCTTGACTGTCAGGCTGCCTTCTGTTGTGCCTCAGATACTGGTGGGTAACTCTGCTGTGGCCACTCTTGTTCCTTAGACCAATCATCTTTTACTGTCATCTCTCTGGTACTGCACCTACAGCCACCAAGCACCCATCATGGGAATAGCTGCATTTTCTGTGGCTGTCGGGATGCTCCTTAGCAGGCAAGGGACAACCACTCTTGTTGGTCTCAGAGGAAGGGAAGGGAGAAAGTTTTTCACTCAACAAGGACAGATAACTTGACTCTAGGATGAGTATACCTTTAATGGTTCAGTAATTTTTCAGGGAGTTTCCCAGAAAATTTGAACATAGTGAACACCTTTCCTTCTCCTGTTTCTGCTTCCATAGGCAGTGAAAATTTGTTTGAATTTAATAAGGAACTCATTACTGGCCTTTCCTTCAAGCAAGAAGAGAAAAAGGGTTCCCTCTCTTTCTGACTTGCATTTTCTGTCTGGAAGGCAGGCATTGCTTGGGGATGATTGTACATCACTCATTTCTTTCCATTTTGAACAGTCTGATTCTGTGGGAAGCATAGCTTCAGCTCTCCCTCCTGAGGATTTATCTATGACAAAAGAGTTTTTTTAATGGGAGAAGAATGACATTTCTGTTGCACAGAAAATGTATTATGATTTGTTACATTTAGATATTCCTTAATATGCAGCTGTTTCCTCTGATTTTGCCTGCTTTGTAGAATTTTTCTCACTGCTTCAGTTTTGCCTGGCAGTCAACTTTATACACCAAGGTCTGGCAGGTTATACAAGGCACCTCAAACTCATAAGTATTTGTTTTCCAAACTTAAAGCATATCCATCAGTAACATATCTATCTAAAACTAATAAATCAACATGTATTTCAAAATCCCCTGAAATTTCCAATCTACAGATGAATAAAACATCAGTCAAATTCTGCACAGAACAGTAACCATTAACTAACAAGAAATAGCACTTTTGTCTATTGAGAATACAGATTTCCTCAGAATTAATACATGCAATGCAGCAAGATATACTTCCTTGTATAGTGAACAGTTACACGATGTGTTATGTAAATGAAACTACTTAATATTCATTTGTTTATATTTCACCATACAGGCTATAGAGATAGTGTCATTAATACCTGAAAGCTCATCAACATTCAAAGTCATTTGCCAAAGCAACTCTCTACTCAGTAACAAATTAGTCTAATCCCCACCTATAGGATTACATTTAACTTTTTCCAGTATAAAAAAGACAAACATTAAAATCAGGATACATCTCCACATGTCTAGCTAAGGCATTGTTCTTATCCTGTTTTTAATAGCATAAATACACTGATAAATCCTTAATTTGTATAATTTTTCAGCTTTTACTATATAAAACTCAGAACAGGATAAACAGGTTGCTACCTATAACACTCCCTTGGTGGTACAATTGTACCAACCTTTAGAAGACAGCACTGCAAGTTTATCTACTTTAGACACATAAGTGCCTGTATTAATAAACCTGCATTGCTTGCATGGCCCACACTTAAACATGCCAGGTACATTCATCATGGGTGTATTAGCTCAAAAACCTGTTTCAAAGTAAAACCAGTTTTAAAAACAAGCTGGGGTCCCATGCCACAGCTGTTACCTATGTTCTCACTCAATGTTATAATAGGCCAATATTGTCTAATAATACTTTGTATTGCCTTCATATCAGTGAAACATCCTAGGCAGAATGGATTAGAGTATTGTCAACATGTGTGCTCATCCTTTATCCTATGAATGCCACACAAAACGATAGTGTAACACACTATCCTAACTTTGCACCCCTTCTCTACAAATGGTTTGAGCTGAGAGGATGTTTATATCTGTCCGCTGGTTTGGAGATGCAGCCTCAACACCACCCAGTGCAACTGGAGAGACAGAGAGTCCTTGGCAAGGTAGGGGAGACATTCACAAAGATGAAGTACGCAAGGTAGTTCTACCACCTGGGTACAAGTAGTCAGTGACATCTGTATCAGCCACTCTGAATGCAGCATCATGATCATGGGTAGGATTGTTATACACAATCACAGGAGGCACTTCATTATGCTCCGTTTTGGCTTTTTATAGAAGTAGTCCAGGGAGAGTTTAAGAGGAAGGCTATCTGTAAGCCCTTGGATGGTAACAGGAGGGAAAAAAGTGTAAATTTCCATATACTGTCAATGCAAAAGGAAATTAGCATTTCTTCCATTGCAAGAGTAAATCACTGGAAGAGGAGCAGAGGGCTTCACTGATGGAGACTTCTGGGTACATTTTGCTGAATTTTGCTTCACACTTGTTAATTCCTTCATTTATATATGATTTCCCAGACAGCAGTTTTTTCATCTTCTTTAGTACTTGATGCAAATCCTCCAAAAAAAAAAAAAAAAAAAAAAAAAAAAAAACAGATGCCTAAAAGCTATCACAATTCTATCATCCAGAAAATGAGCTGAAGAACTTTCAGGTGGGAGTATATCAAAAGCTCCTGTCTTGTGTGAGCAAACCCATTCTGTCTAAAAGCCTGTGGAAACTGCCCTTGACACTGTGTCAATGACAAAAAGGAGTCACCACTACAAATTTTTGGAGAGCCCTCCTGGATCTTTAAAAGAAACCTGGGATTAGTTAAAACAGTGATAAAGCATACAAGAACATTCCTGTCTATGGGAATGAAAAGGTATGCTTTTCCACTTTTTCCCCTGATCCCAGGTTTCAGTGAAAAATTGGAAAATTATACAGGAACATCTTTGTCTATGGGAATGAGAAAATCTATGTCGTCCAGGCCTGTTTGCAAGGAGTACAGGTACAGAATTTTTTTAGTTGTCTGTTCTGAAAGGAGACAAACAGATTTACTAGAGGTGCTCCCCACAGATGGATCTTGGAAGACTCTGGAATTAAGTTTTCATTCATTCATGGAGGTCAGACCTTTTCTGCTTAGTTTCTTTCCAATCAGGTTTTGTTCTCATGGAATGTATGAATCCTGAAGAGTCAAACTGAGCTAAGTTACTATCTCCCAGACTATCAGCAAGTCTGCAAAGAAGGTACAATCTGGTACCAAGTCACTGTCATGTTCTCTGTCTAAACTTGCAAAGGTCCTGGGGATCAGAGATGATTTAAGACTTTTAAATCATTGATCACTGCCAACCTCTCTCTGGCATTTATGTGCTTCTCTATGCCTTGAGGGTTCCACAGCCCTTGCACTTTCCCCACCTTTTGAGACTGAGTCATGCAAAGTCTGAAGTGTCTGTATTAACAGACTAGAGAGGGATTAGAAAGGAAAATGGGAGACCTGGACAGCAAGAGTTCTGGGCTACACATCAGAGAATCTCTCTTCTTACAAATCCCAAGACAGGGATCTGAAAAGATAAAGGGTGAAGACACTGAGTCCAGACTGAGCTGAGGTACCACTGGATCTTTCTCATTAGAATTCTGTCCAGGGGAAGCATAGGAATCGTTGATGCCATGTACCCCAGTATGCTGAAAAATTTCCTTTCACATATTTTACTTTGAGAGGAGAAATTCACGAAGAACTATTGCAATGTCTACTTTGTCTGGAGGAAGAAAGGCTCTTCCCAAAGTAGAATCTATCAGTCATCCCAGGAATGCAACTCTGTGTGAGAAGGGATGAGAGGCAAATTTTGTAAGTTGATTTGAAAACCCAGATTGAACAAGAGATTCTGAACAGTTGTTAAAGACTCTTGATAGCTGGAGAAACAGTCTGCAGAGATAAGGCAATCACCCAGACATGGAAAGATGAGAATGTCTTGAAGTCTGCAATAAATAATTACTGGTGCCAGATACTTTGTAAATACCCATGATGTAGTGGAAAGTCCCAAGGATAAGCGAAAGGACTGATAATGTAAGTCAGATATACAAAATTAAAAAAATATATATCTGAACAGCTTAGCAATTGGAATGTGATGATAAGCATCCTTTGCATATAGCTTTACAATGAAAACTAGAGAAGAAAGGAGAGGTAAAAGTGAATACATGGAAAGCATTTTTGAACTTTGGAATCCTGACAAAAAGATTTAGAAAGGAAATGTCCAGCATAGGCCTATGACAGCCTTCCTTCTTTGTTACCAGAAAAATCCTTGAATAAAAGTCTGCCTATCTGACAGGGGGGAGGGGGCACTGGTTTTATTACTCTCTGAGAAGCATCTAATACAGAATGTGGGGAAAATGAGAGACTTGATTCATAGGAAAATAAGGAATTTTCTGGAACTAGGGGAGGAATTCCCATTGCCAAGTGTACCCTGGTTGAATTTCATTTAAAATCCATTTGTCTCTCACAAATGGAGGAGAATTTCTTTAGTTATCTGTGCTGAGAAGGGAAGACCAAACCTCCAGGTATGGAGAGGTTGCCAGAGTGTGGTGGAACAGCCTGAACAGGCAAATACTCATGTTAAGTGGAAGGACTATCCTTGATTTTCAGAGGATTTTGCCTTTCTTTTTGTACCTCCTTGCTATTAATTTGCAAATTCATGTTTAATGGCTCCTTGCTGTTTAGCTTGATTATTGAAAGCAAGTCTGTAACCACATAAATGTGGTGTTGTCTGTGTAAACTTACAAAGAAGGTATGGGAAAGTTTTATTTAAAAAAAGAGCGTTGAAATATTTGGTTACCCCTTGAATCAACTTTCTCCTTTCATCACACTTCTTGAACACATCAGCTGCAGAAGTGCCAAATAGAACCTCCTTGTCTCAGGGGGAATTCACAATTTTAATTTTAAAATCTTCAGGAAGATTTTGAGAACAAAAACAAGCCAATCTTCTCATTAATGATCCAGAATCAGCAATATCAAAAGAACACTTTTATACCTGCTTATTTTCACGAGAAGCAGATGTTATTGAGGCACTCAATTATTTACCTCAAGAGAAGGAAGGTCAATTAAGTTCTGCATGTTCTCAAAAGGTAAAAGTAAACATTTTAACATATGAGATTGGAAATTTTAAATCCTGAAAGCTAAAGTAGCAAAACAATATATTTTCTTCCCTAACTTGTCAAAAGCTTCCCCATCCTTTTTAGAAGGAATGGGGTTAGCAGTAGTAACCTGTTTAGCAGGAGCAGTTTTAGACAGATAAAACACCAGGCAAATTCTGTCCAGCCCAATAAGCTGTAATTAAGAAGACTGAGCGCTTTTGTCTATTCAGAATACTGACTTCTTCAGGATGAATAAATGCAGCGAACAAGCCATACTTCCTCATGTTGTACAGAGTCACATGATATGTAAATACAACTACTTAATATTCATTTACTTATATATCAACATACAAGCTATTGAGATAGTGCCATTAATATATGGAGGTTGGTCGGCATTCAAAGTCATTTACTAAAACAACTCCCTCTTTAGTAAAAAATTTGTCCAATTCCCACCTCTGGCACTACATTTAACCTTGTTAACCATTTTCCAGTATGAAAAGGACAAACTTATTAAAATTGGGGAACATCTCTGCATGTCTAGCTAAGGCATTGTTCTATTCCTGTTTTTTTCTTTTTTTTTTTTTTGTTTTGTTTTTGAATAGCATAAGTATGTTGATTAATCCTTACTTTGAGACATTTCTCAGTTTTTCCTATATAAAACTCAGAACAGGATACACAGGTTGCTATTTATAACACTCCCTTGGTGGTGCATTTGTACCAGCTTTTGCAAGACAATATTATAGGTTTATCTCCTACAGACGCAGAAGTGTCTGTATTTCTTTGTTTGTCTTTGTTAACAGGGAAAATCTGAATGGATAGGGCCCATTTTCAGTTGAGTTTCAGACAGAAAAGCTCCATCAAAGTATATTTACATTAACAAGTGAATTTCAGACAGTTCACAGAAAAATAACAGTTACATTTCTCAGGAAAAAAAACAAACATAACTATAAGATAGATATATACAGTAAACTTTACATCAACAATTATAAGTCTATATAGTTCTCGTAGCTCTAACATCTTTCAGGAAGTAAATGAATTGATACTGCAGAAGGGAACATGTTGTAAAGAAGTTTAATGTTTTTACATTTCAGTAAAGAAGTTTGCAAAGAGGTCAAGATACCTAATGAAATAAGGCATACAATTATATAGCAGGAGAGGGGAAATAGTATTGTACATGAGGATAGTAGTAGCATGTGACTAAGACAGCATGGTATAGGATTACTTCTATTTAGGCTGCCTGTTCCAAATTGGTTCATAGGTAAGAACTAGGCTAACTGCTCTTACGGGCCATTTTAAGCCTAGCTGACTTCCCTAAAGATAAGAATCAAACCCTGTCCCTTGTGACTGTGAGGTAAACACCTTAACCATTATGCTAACCCTGAATCTAAAAGGTGTATGACTTAGTTATACAGGCGATGCAAGAGAGAAGTAGAGCAGTGGATGGACAGTTAGAAAAAGAGAAAGATGAAAAGTGCTGTTTAAGGGAGAAGGGTGAAAAGGGGTATATTAATTCAAGTGCAGGAGGGAAAGTTGTTATCGGTGGAATGATTCCAGTAGAGGAGGGCAAAAAGTTAGTGGTAAGCAATAACACGTTTGTGTTTTACTAGAGGTCTCAGCCTGGTGATGAACATGAGCATGACCATGACTGGGTAAGGTATTGTCTGGGCTAGATTTTATAACTTGGGAGTTTAATCATTTTACTTGTGTAGGCATGGTGTTCCAGAGCTTGGAGATACAACAGGAATACAGTGAGTCCCCCGATGAATCATTTGTTTTAGTAGTGCTTAGTAGAAATTTATCACCAGAATGGAGGTCCTTTGTGGGGGGTTTAGGGCAATAATATGTTTTTTAATGCAGGGTCATTTTCAGGATAATATACCAGTTTGGATGCTATAACTAGCTGAGAATATGTTATATAGCTGTGAAGCTCTAACCAGTTTACCTGATTTAAGGCTTGACAATGGTGAGCTTGGTGTGCAGTGTTGGTAACAAATTTAGCCATTTTGTTATAACTGGAAGCTAGTTTGGATTTTAATGTAGAGCTTAGGTTTGTAAGGATAGGTGAGGCATATAAGATGGTTAGAAACAAACAGGATGAGACTAAGGTTTTTCTTGCTGGGTCTATAAAGTACTGTTTTTCCCTGTAAAGGGAGCCAAGTTTCTGGTCCATCTTTTTAATTGTTTGACAAATATGTTGAAAAATTTAAGATTGTCATATATTACTATGTCCAGTAACTTGTATGTGGTACTACCTCAGTTTTAGAATTTTTTTGCAGATCTAAAGAAGAAAGATTGTTTTTGATTTTGTTAATAAACACGTATTGATTAAATGACCCACACTTAAACATGCCAAGTACACTGTTTCTTTCCAACCATGAATGCCTGACTCAAAAATCTCTTTCATATTAAAACCAGGTTTAAAAACAAACCAAGGTCCTGAGCCAAGCTTATTACCTACATTCCCATTAAATGTTATAACAGGTTAATGCATCTAATAATATTTTGTATTGCCTTCAGATCAGTGGAAAATCCTACACAGAGTGCCTTAAAGTATTGTGACCCTTTATCCTATTCATACCATTCAAAAGGATAGGTGCAGATTTGGTAGGTGTTCTAATAGTCATCTCTGTAATAATAATATCACCCATCTACAAACATATTTTTCAACAAATTACACTCTAATAAACATGTCATCATTTGACATTTGTAAGGATAGAAATCCTTGCAAACTGTCCTTTCACTACATTCCTTTTCATTCAGTGGCTGATTACTAATGAAATGTTGGTGGGAGTTGCTAAAAAAAAACATTTTTTTCTGTACACATTGAAAATTTTTTTTTTTCATTCTGAGTTTTCCTGAGTTCCAAATGCCAAAAATTAATTTAAAAAGTATAAGAATAAGTATATGTGAACATTAAAACGTTGTAGATGTGTGTAAATAATTTGTAAAAACAGTTAGTTTTTCCACAGTACCAGACCACACAATAAAAATGTCATCCAAGAATCTGAAATAAATTGTAATGAATCCAGCCTTTTCTGATAATAAAACTACTTCTTTTTTTCCCATTTGAAAAGGGTGATGTTGGCAAAATGTGGGGCTTGTGCATCCTACATAGCTATTCCTGATACCTGTTTAAATAACTTATCCTCGAAGAAAAAGATACACAGATTAAAACAACATCCTCTCCCTGCAAAATCTGTGATTTATTTATTTTATTAATTTATTTATTTATTGACATTTGTTAACCAGGAAAGTCCAATGGATCAGAGAACCCATTTTCAGTGGAGGCTCGGGGAGAAATGCTCCACAGTACACCTAATACATTTATAAAATAGACATTTTTGACAATGATTGGTACAAAATATTCAGGAAAAAAAATTCTGAATTTTAAATAAAGTGACTATAAATAGCAAATATAGAGCAAGTTAGTCATTTCATAAGGTTTATGTAAAAACAGTTAGTTCTTCCACAGTACCAGACCACACAATAAAAATGTCATCCAAGAATCTGAAATAAATTATAATGAATCCAGCCTTTTCTGATGATAATATAAAGCACAGCCATTCATTCTAACACTAAAATGAGGTCAGGAAGACTAATGGTGGTGGAGTTTCTATCTTCATTAAGGACAGGCACAACTCCAGACTGGTTTGCTAGCATGAAGCACTGGAACTACTCCAGGTACAACTAACAGTTGAAAAGCCACAAGTGGTGAGCGAAAAAACTGAGGCAGTGAATAAAACCAACAGAATTTAATAAAGTAAGCGCTTTCGGAAAAGCTAATACTTTTCCTTCATCAGACATTTTTAAAATCAATTAACACACATTATATACTTTCAGCTATCTTCAATTAAGGTCAATTAAATAGCAATTATGTTAGATTAGGTAAATATCACTACAAACACTTAAAAACATTTAGAAACATACTACCATCAGGTAGTTGCATATTAAAAACATTGTAAGTATACCATCTTCTTATTATAAAAAGAAAACTGTCACAAAATTACCTAATGTTTTATATACAGCCATAATTAATACCCACAAGACAATCATCAATGCCCTAAAGGGCAAGCAAAGTAGTAATAATTATTAATATGCAAAAAAATGGGAATATACCACTAAAAAAACTGTATCAATATATTCAATTTGTCTTATAGCTCCCTTTACCTTGATAAGACTGGTTAAAAACAAGTTATCTTCTCAAAGCTAATAATTTCAAGATACATTTTAAGGAGACAAACTCATTAAGACCCGGAGGGGCATAAGCCACTGTTGTGATGTGCCAATAAAGTTCTTGAATTTCTAAATCTAATTGCCATGGGCTGCCTCTAGGATTAGCCATTACCTGATGTAATACAGCAAATTTAAAATTGTTTTTTTGCTTGCCACTTGTGGCGTTTTATCAGTTTTTTGGTGCTTGTGTTGTTTAAAACTAACAGTTGGCAAGACACCCATCCAAGTTATGGCCAGCTATAGGCTTCCCTCCATGACTCAAGACTCCTCTTTTCCTGGACCTAATTGACTTCATCAAGGTACCCCCTAACACCCTGATCCTTGGTGACTTCAACTATCCCACCCTAAACTGGGTGAACTATTCCTGAACTAATGCACTCACCCAATAATTCCTTGACTTCAGCAGTTCTAATGCACTAAACAAGCTTGTCTCATGCCCATAAGAGGAGATAACATTCTGGACTTGGTTCTCACCAACATGGGCAACTGCTGCACAACTCCCATAGTATGTTCCTCCCTGTTGAGATCAGATCATTGGTCTGTCTTATTCAAAGTGTCTATTTGGTCCACCCCCCCCCCCAGCCATAACACACCAGCACCCCCTCAGATGATGCAGACAACTATGCTCAACATTATGCCAATGCAGTATACAAGCACCTGTACAACTCCATGGCCTCAGCCATACCCAACAGAACTAAAACCTGCTCTGCAAGGAAACAGAAACTTGTCTGGTGGACATCCTCTGTCAACAGGTTTTATAACAAAAGGATGAAACTATTGCCCAATGGTAAAAAGGAACACATTCAAAATTGGAAAAACTCTCTCCTTAGCCTCAACAAGCAAATTAGATCACTAGTGAAAACCTCCAAAGCCAATTATGAATCAAAACTAACCTCCAAAACAAAAGAAAACCACACCACCTTCTTCAGTTATGATGGGAAGCTCCATGGCAAGGCCCAGGTTTATTCCAAATTAGTACTTAATGCAATGACTTGCACTGATCCTGTTGACTTAGCCAACCTGCTAACAGATAGGTTTAGTGGAAACTTCACCCCCATGACTCCCAAAGGCTCATTCGACATCCCCAATACTTGTCCTGCACCTCACATCTCTGTAGATCAAGTGTTAAAGACCCTATCCAAGGCAAAGAACACAGCTTCCATGTGACCTGATACTATCACAGGCTAAATTCTGTGCCATATCCAGCAAGAACTAGCTTCACCATTGAGCACCCAAATCAACCACAACCTAAGTACATGCTTCATTCCAGCAGAGTGGAGAACCACCATTGTCATCCCCTTGCACAAAGGTGGTGCCACTATTAACCCTGGAAACTATCACTCCATTAGCTTGACAAGCCTGATCTGTAAAGCCATGGAGTGTATTATTATGGATCTCATAAACAAGGACATGGGCAATCTCCAAGCACTTGACTCCACCCACTTCAGATTCTTCAAGGGCAGATTTTGCCTGTTGACACTGGTTGACTTCTTTGAAACTGTCACCAAGACCATGGATGTGGGAAAGTCAGTAAATACAGCTTACCTTGACTTGGCCAAAGCCTTTGACACAATGCAAAACTCGGGCATCATTGAAAAGCTAACATAGCTTGACATAAATTCCTATCACATCAGGTGGGTGGCAAACTGGTTCACTAATAGGACCCACAAGGTCAAAATAGGTGCCTCCACCTCTGACAGTAGACCTGTCACTAGTGGTGTTCCCCAGATATCTCTCCTGGGACCCCTACTCTTTGCAATCTACTTCTCAGAGGCCCAGGCAAATACAAAAGGCCTGTGGCTGACAAAGTTTTCAGATGACTGTAAGTTGAGTGCTGTCATTGACTCCCCAAATGATGTCAACATACTTCAAGAAAGTCTCACAGCAACAAATGACTGGTGCCAAAGTCATAGCCTTAAGTTAAATGAAAAAAATATATTATCATACCATTTGGCAAAAACACCACCCCTACTGATTACCACATCAGTGGCAACCCACTAAGCACACAATCTATGGTGAAAGTCCTGGGTACCAGGTTGACAACAATCTGACATTCAACCACCATGTAGCGTCATTGGTCAGAAAAGCCTTTTACTTGGTTCATCTCATAAGTAAAGGGATTGCATCCAGAAAAAAGGAGGTTATTACTTCTCTGTACTCCTCCCTCATTAGGCCAATAAATGAGTATAATGCCCCATTTTGTATGTACCTCTCCAAACACCTGCACCAACTGGAAAGGCTACAGAAATACCTCACAAATAGAATCCATGGCCTTCAACACCTGTCCTATGTAGACAGGCTGAAATCACTTTCACTCTATTCGGTATTGTACAGATTGCTCATAGGTGATCTGTGTCTCGCCTACAAGGCAATCTCAGACACTGCCTACTAAAGATACTCCGTATCCATAGGTCTACCTCCTCATACAGTATCTGCTCAAAAAGCCTAAATCTAATATGTGACATGAACAAAACCTGCTGGAGAGATAGGTTTGTCCCTCAGAGGCTGCCCCGTCTCTGGAATAGCCTTCCCTTATGCGTCAAACAGAGTACCTTGCTGGCCCTTTTTAAGCACAACCTTGTTAAATGGATGGGAAACCACAAATTTCTCCCAAGGGTTCCACCTGTGTCCTTCACTGACAGAAGTGAAAGGTGCTGACTGAGGTTTCTCTTCAGCTGCAACCTTGATGAGTGGGTGGGAAGCCAAAAATTTGTCCCAGGGGTTCCACCTGTGTCCCTCATTGGATGTAGGGAGATGCAAGAGTGTGTGTTTGTGTGTGAGTGTGTGTGTGTGTGTGTGTGTGTGTGTGTGTGTGTGTGTGTGTGTGTTTGTGCACTCACGTTTCTTGTTTAAGGCTGCTTGTGGTACAGTGCATCCCGCTCTGAATGAGTGTGTGTGTGTGTGTGTGTGTGTGTGTGTGTGTGTGTGTGCACGTGTGTGTGTGTGTGTGTGTGTGTGTGTGTGTGTGTGTGTGTGTGTGTGAGTGTGTGCTGGAAATGATATACGGAGATGTGTGTGTGTCTGTGTGTGTGTGTGTGTGTGTGTGTGTGTGTGTGTGTGTGTGTGTGTGTGTGTGTGTGTGTGTGTGTGTGTAGGAAGTGATGTACAGAGTGAAGAGAGATACTGGTATAACGTTAGAATAGTTGTAGTCCACATTGTATGGATGGCCAGTATATGTAAAGGTGCAAGTGTTTTGGGCTCAGTGCATGTTTGTGCATGTCTGTGTGCATGCGTGTATGGATGTGTGTGTGTGTGTGTGTGTGTGTGTGTGTGTGTGTGTGTGTGTGTGTGTGTGTGTCTATGTGCGCATATGTGTGTGTATAGGAAATGATGTACTGACATGTGACAGTGTGTGTGTGTGTGTGTGTGTGTGTGTGTGTGTGTGTGTGTGTGTGTGTGTGTGTGTGTGTGTGTGTGTGTGTAGGAAATGATGTACAGAGTGAAGAGAGATACTGGTATAATATTAGAATAGTTGTAGTCCACATTGTATGGATGGCCAGTATTTGTAAATGTGCAAGTGTTTTGGGCTCAGTGCATGTTTGTGCATGTCTGTATGCATGCATGTATGGATGTGTGTGTGTGTGTGTGTGTGTGTGTGTGTGTGTGTGTGTGTGTGTGTGTGTGTGTGTGTGTGTGCGCGCATATGTGTGTGTATAGGAAATGATGTACTGACATGTGACAGTGTGTGTGTGTGTGTGTGTGTGTGTGTGTGTGTGTGTGTGTGTGTGTGTGTGTGTGTGTGTAGGAAATGATGTATAAAGTTAAGAAAAATACTGTTATAATATTAGAACAGTTTTAGTTCACATTGTATGGATGGCCAGTATTTTTAAACATGCAAGTGTTATGGACTCAGTGCATTTGTGTGCATGCATGTCCGTGTGTGTGTGTGTGTGTGTGTGTGTGTGTGTGTGTGTGTGTGTGTGTGTGTGTGTGTGTGTGTGTGTGTGTGAAGGAAATGATGTAGGAAGATGCAAGAGTGTGTGTGTTTGTGTGTGCGTATGTGCAATCACATTTCTTGTTTAAGGCTGCTTGTGGTGCAGTGCATCCTGCTGTGAGTGAGTGTGTATGTGTGTGTGTGTGTGTGTGTGTGTGTGTGTGTGTGTGTGTGTGTGTGTGTGTGTGTGTGTGTGTGTGTGTGTGCACTCACATTTCTTGTTTAAGGTTGCTTGTGGTACAGTGCATCCCGCTGTAAGCGAGTGTGTGTGTGTGTGTGTGCATGTGTGTGTATGTGTGTGTATATATGTATGTGAGTGCATGTGTGTGTGTCTATGTGTGTGTGTGTGTGTGTGTGTGTGTGTGTGTGTGTGTGTGTGTGTGTGTGTGTGTGTGTGTGTGTGTGTGTGTGTGTGTGTGTGTGTGTGTGCTTGTGTGTGTGTGTATGCTTTGACTCACAAATGACAGAAGGACCATATTTTACTTAAAGACTAAAATATTGTCCCTCTGTCATTATTAGAATACTTTTTGTTGAAACTGGCTTAGTGAGACAGCAGAAAAAATGCCGAGCTTTGCTTGGAGTTTTTTCTGCTGTCTTGAGAGAGCATGACAGAACCATAGAGGGACAGAGAGCCACAGACAAAAAGCCAATTTCAGTAAGAAGCATTCTAAGACAAAAAGATCTTTTTTATATGCTATAATGTGAAATGGATGACCAGGAGAAGCATGGTCCAACATTCTGACTGGAGACGATGACACTGGTGTTAGAATATGTGAAAGGCTAATGTTGGGGGGGGGGTTTCGACTTCAGACAGGCAGTTACTGATCTGAAAAGGGCATTTTTTTCCTTATTTCCATATCATCTGCTACAATGGCAGAATCATATATGTGACATGAGCTATATCTTATGAGTCAGTTAGAGTTGCATTAAAAATTAATCTCACAGCAATTGAATACAAAATTATAAAATTAAGCTAGTGCTGGTATTTCATAGAATTATAGGAGTTTACAAGGCTATCAACCTTAAGCTCATTTCAAGCCTACCTGTTATATAACAATGTAATACCATAGATACATTAGTCAGTACCCAGGATTGCATTTAGTAATGACTGGCAATGTCCAGGAGGTTTGGGGGCATTATCCCCGATAAGAATTTATTGTGCCCTTCCACTCGACCAGGTTCATTTTGAACAGTTTCGTAAAGGTGCTGTTTCACATGAATTGGTAGGCTATTCCAGAGATGCAGCTGTCATGGAGAGATAAATCTGTCCCTCCAACATGTCCTTTTTTAAGTTGCAGGCCATATTTAGGTCTCTGGAATCGGTAGCTCTAGTCCCGTTTGATTTACAGTTGTGCTGCAAGTTCATTAGGTTTGGGTCTGAGATTGCTCTATAAACCAGGCATATCTCCCCTAAGAACTCTATATGATACAGAGTATAGTGACAGAGACTTTAGTTGATCTGTGTAAGACATGTGCTGGAGTTCCTTTATCTTTTTTGCTAGAAACCTCTGAGGTCTCCAATTGATGCAGGTGCTTTGATCGGTAAATGCCAAAAGGGCATTATACTCTATTATGGGCCTAAGTGTAGAGGGTTTATAACCTCCTTTGCACTCATGGTTATGCCTTTACTAATCAAGTGTGCTATGTAGAAAGCCTTCCTTACTACAGTCGACACATGGTGGCCAAAGTTAAGGTCGCAGTCAACTTGCAATCCCAGATCCCTTACCACTTCATAGGTACTTATTGTGAAGGGACATTGGTTTTGCTGAAAGGAATGATTATGCCTTTCTTTGCATTCAGTTTAAGACCATGAATAAGACACCAGTTGTTGGTCTGTGCAAGACCCTTCTGGAGAATAGTGACATCTTTTAGGTATTCAACAATTGCACCCAGTTTGCAGTCATCCACAAACTTGGTCAGGCACAATCCCTTTGTTTTGGCCTGAACTTCTGAGAAGTATATACCAAACAGAAGGGGGCCCAGCGCTGACCCTTGTGGCACCCCAGTGGTGACTGGTCTGTTGGCTGATGTGGATTCACCTGCTTTGATAGTGTGTGTCTGGTTTGTGAGCCACATGGCAACCCTTCTTACAACAAAGGGCTTTATATTCAGTTTGCTAAGTTTATTGATAATGCCACACACCAATGACAAAGGGCTAATATTTCACTTAAAGAGTAAAATATTGTCTGTCTGTCATTATTAGGAAGCTTTTAATTGAAGCTGGCTTTGTGAGACAGCAGAAAAACCACCGATCGTTGCTCGGAGTTTTTTCCTTCGTCCCTCGAGAATGGGAGAGAACAACAGAAGGACAGAGAGACAGAACTACAAAGCTAACTTCAATAAAAAGTATTCTAATAAAAAGAGAGTATCATCTACTTTGTGAAAGTGAAATAGTGTCTGTCAAGCCACAAGCAAAATATTTTTCTGTTGTGGATGCAAATCAATAATTATAGCAAAGGCAACTTGATGAAGAGAAGTTCTAATCAACATATATGTGATCCACTTAACGGGAAGATACAGATGTCTAAGGTTTTTCATTTAGTGTTTTTTGTCAGCTAATGAAGTGTTCAGACAGCTGTTGCTTGACATTGCCTTTAATGATGTCATTGTAAGGAGCCAATCCAAGGAGTAAAAGATGTGAAATTGCTTGCTGAACTAGACTGCAAAATCAAAGTTACAGAGCCAATGTATTTGGGTCATGATTTATAGTCAGAACTCTTGAAACTGGATACAGATAAGTTAAGAGACATAGTGCAGATACATCATAATTTCATAGAAAATCAAGGAATGATGAATATCTTAACAAGTGTATAGCAAATAATTTGGAAATGAGTTTACCATCAAGGAAATTATTGGAACATGATGAATGTTACTAAAATGTAGGGTAAGAAAAGAACTTTGACGTACTTATGTTCATAGGTTCATAGGTAGGTACTAGGCTATCGGACCTAGGGGCTATATAAGCCTAACTAAAGGTACCCTGGCTTTTGCCACCCAAGAAAATGATTTTCCTGTGCCACTGTCGAGCAGAGCCACAGAAGTGATCCCCGGGGTGAATTTCCTATCTCCCATCCAATCATCAAGATTTTTCTTGAAGAGCGCTAATGAGGAGCTTTGTTTGATATAGATAGGTAGTTTGTTCCAGAGTATGGGAAGTCTCTGGGACAGGAAT
The DNA here is from genome assembly GCF_019279795.1 of Protopterus annectens. Classification (NCBI taxonomy): domain Eukaryota; kingdom Metazoa; phylum Chordata; order Ceratodontiformes; family Protopteridae; genus Protopterus; species Protopterus annectens. The sequence continues at coordinate 1,169,732,485 of NC_056728.1, read as the reverse complement.
CTATCCCTCCAGCAGGTTCTGTTTATTGTGGTGACAAGGTTTAGGTCCCTAGACCGTGTAGCTTGTAGGGATTGGGATTTCTTTAAGTGGAGCATTTCTAAAAGCTCTGGGTTTGACATAGCTTTCTGTGTTAGACAGAGATCGCCTCTGTGTAGGCAATATGCAATGGAGTAAAGCTGCAGTTCTTTGAGACGGTCTGCATAGGGCATCTGTTTGAGGCCAGTAATCCTCTTTGTGAGGTATTTCTTTGGCCTTTCCAGTTGTTGTAGATGTCTTGTGCAGTACATACCAAAAGGGGCATTGTACTCTATAATGGGTCTAATGAGTGATGAGTAGAGTGGAACAATGACCTCTTTTTTCCTGGATGAGAAACCTTTTGAGATGAGGTGTGCCACGTAGAAGGATTTCCTGACTACTGTGGCGATGTGATTATCAAAGGAGAGACTACTGTCCACCTGTGTCCCAAGGTCTCTTATCACACTTTCAGTGTTAAGTAGACTACTGCCTATGTGGTAGCTCATGGGTACTGAGTTTTTACCAAAAGGCATGACAATGCACTTTTTGGTATTGAGCTTGAGGCCATGGCTTTGACACCAGGCATCTGTCTCAGTGAGGCCCTTTTGTAGGATGTCCACATCTTTTGGAGTTTTGATTATGGCTCCTAGTTTGCAGTCATCTGTGAACTTCGTTAGCCAAAGATCTTCTGTGTTGGCCTGTACTTCAGAGAAGTAGATACCAAACAGGAGAGGACCCAGGACTGAACCCTGTGGTACTCTACTTGTCACTGGTCTGAAGTTGGATTTGGAGTCTGCTACTTTCACAGTGTGGGTTCTGTCAGTGAGCCAGTTGGCAACCCATCTTGTGACAGGGCTTTATACCTAGTTTAGTGAGTTTATCTATAATTCCAGAGTGAGGGATGGTGTCGAAAGCTTTGGCGAGATCTAGATAGGCTGTGTGAGCCACCTTACCCTCATCTATGGCTTTGGTGACTGCTTCAAAGAAGTCTATCAGGTTTAGGAGACATGATCTGCCTTTTACATACCCGAACTGGGTAGGGTCCTGAGTTTGGAGATTACCAATGTCATTGTTTATAAGTTCCATGATGATATGTTCCATAGCCTTGCAGACCAGGCTCATTAGGCTAATGGGGCGGTAGTTTCTGGGGTCTGTGGTGGCTCCCCTTTTGTGAAGTGGGATAACTGTCGCTGTGCACCATTCAGTGGGCTCATAGCCTGAGGTGAGGCTATGTTTGAACATGGTACTTAGGTGGGGTGCCAGTTCATTCTGTAGTTCATGTAGAACACAGCCTGGGATGTCATCAGGTCCCATGGATGCTGTGTTCTTGGCTTTGGATAGTGTGTTTTTTACCTGTGCAGCCATGATTACAGGAACTTTGCTTTCTCCTGGTATAGAGATGGGCCCTTTAGGGGATGACAGGGGGTAAAGTTATCACTGAACCTATCTGCCAGGATGTTGGCAATATCAGTTGGTTCTGTATATTTAGTGCCATTGTGCTGTAACTCAGAGCAGATCTGAGTGTTGCCATTGAGATTCTTGACATAGCTATAGAATGCTTTGTGGTTGTCTTTAGAGTCAGTGGCAATTTTGTTTTCATAACTAGTTTTGGAGGATTTTATGAGGGATCTCAGCTTCTTACTGAGGCTGACCAGGGAGTTTCTCCAATCATGGGATTTTACTCTTTTTTGCAACAGTTTCTTTCTTCTGTTGTAGAGTTTGTTTATTGCAGGGGACCACCAGATTGGCTTCCTTTTTTGGAGGATAGCATCTTGGTTCTGTTAGGGATTGTACAATCCATGCACTTGTGTAAGTGCTTATAAAGTGCATTTGTGTAGGATTCAGCAGTCATACGTTTATTGTCCGTCAGCATGAGTGTCGTGAAGTTTGCCACATCTGTCTTAAGAAGCGTGAAGTTGGCTTTGGAGAAATGTTTTACTATGGTTTCCCTAATGGGGGGGGGGGGGGGGTAGGGGAGGGATGTGGATGTCTAGGGTGATTAGCTTGTGGTAAGATCTGACCAACGAGGAATTGACCTCTGGTGTGGAGCACTGGTTGCCCATGTTGGTAATAACCAGGTCTAGGATATTGCTGCCCCTGGTGGGGGTGTGGATAAGTTGATCCATGGCATTGGAATTTATGAATTCCAGAAAACGTTGAGCACAAGAGTTGGTACATGAGTAGTTTTCCCAGTTAATGGTAGGGTAGTTGAAATCGCCCATTATTAGGGTGTTAGGTTGTACACTAATATTTTCCAGTGTATTAAGAAATGAGGAGTGGGAATTCTGGGGCATGGTGGGGGACGTGTAGCAAGCTACAATTTGGATTGCAGTCTTGTCCAGAGTTAGTTACACTTGGATAATCTTGGATGCATTATGCTGAGCAACTAGCCTGGAGGTGTGGATATCCTTAATGAATATGGGCACACCTCTGCCTTTAGTGTTTTGGTCCATGTTAGGTGCCCGAATGGTGTAGTATGAATTATAGCCTGGTAATGCAGGGGTACTCTCTGGAGCCTTGAACCAGGTCTCTGTCACTGCACAGATGTCGATGTTCTCCATTTTAAGGCGTGCCTCGAGTAAGTGCATTTTGAGGTTTAGACTTCTAGCATTGAGTAGCAATACCCTCAGATTCTTCTTGCCTGTACCTGTTAGGGTGGTGAATTTGTTATTTGAACCTTGCCTAAAAAAGGCACTATAGGGGTGGCTAGAGCCTTAGCCAGTATCTGGAATCCCAGGGACGACAGGTGCTGGCTATCTCTGGCAAAGCATCATGGTTTGTCTATCATGCCATCCCAGGCAGACAGATACTGGATCCCCTTAGAATGTCACCAGAAGCTTAGCCAATTGTTGAAGTCAATCATTTAGTCCTTGTACTGTGGTATCATTCTGGGTGATGGCAGGATGCTACTCAGGGCTAGGGTCATACCTGCCTGGGCTACAAGATCGGACATCTCCTCCATGTCCCTTTTCATGTAGTCCAAGGAGGTATGTCTCAGGTCATTCACACCAACATGGACTATGACAGAGTCATATTTGTACTTATTGTGGAGTGACCTGAGTGCATGCGTTATGTGGTGGATCCTGGCACCTGACAAGCAGCTGATAGTAACTTTCTCCTTGTTTAGCCTGGTGAGTGGAGCATCAGTGTACCTGACTACAGAGTCACCTATGACTAGAGTGTTGTGTACGCTGTTATGCCTTATGGGCTGTGGTTGAGTGGCACACTGAGTTTGTGGGCTATGTGTCATTTGGGTTGTGTTGGGGGATGGAGGTTGCTTGTGTTTCTGCTTTGGAGGTCCCTGTTGCTTGGGCAGGTTTTTACTGAGAGCCTCCGCGAATGTAGGTGTGTGTTTTGTGTTTCTATGTGTGTGTGTTTTGGTGGTGTAGGTTTTGAGGGACTATGTGCTGAGTGTGGTGTGGTGCAAGTGTTTACCTTCTCCTCTTGACTGTCTAGTCCAGTCTTGGGTGAAGAGAGCTTTGCTTCCAGTTTGGCTATATAAGTGCATCTCTCACAGGTTGTAGTGTTGGGTGGTAAGAGGAGAGGGTTGTCTGTGTACATGAGGCAATTACTGCATTGCCCTATGATGCCCAGATTCATCAGGTAGACAGGAGAAAACACCGGGAGCTGACCCTTAGACATGCCTGGATAGGTGCTTATTTGTTAAGTACTGGAAACTGTTTTCCTCTAGACAGTGAGGAATGTTGAGTGCTGTAGTAATTTGTAGCTTATTTAGTGCTTACAATAAGTTCTGAACAAGTGCTGAGCTCAAAGAAACAGACTTGAGTGTTGAAACAAAAAACTGGCTAGTTCTAAGAAACAAAATTAAGCTAGAAGGCTTCCTTAAACATTTAGCAGCTGAGGCACCCACACAGAGCTATCTTGAGTTTTTTGATACTGTTATTTCATATATTATTGACTGTGACTTTTCCTCTGAAAAATGCAATTCCCATGTTGATTTGTCTTACTTGGTAACTCTAGGATACTGAATGTGCCATTAAGCTGTTTAGTACTGAATGATTTGCCGTTGAGAAAACTAACAAATATGCAAAAGGTTGTGAATCCTGTATTAAAAGTAATCTCATACATGTAATACTGTATTTGTGTTATGTCTGACTTTTCAATGAGTCAAGAACATTTTGAATCAGTGAACCTACTTTTTGAACAGACATGAAAAAATAATGTTGGAGATAAATGGGGAAGTTGTTGAAAATTGATTGTGTATCATAAGAAACATAAGCAATAGCATTCCTTCAGCTATCCTAGTATTCCAATAAGAGCAAATAAAAACAAGAAATCTGTAGGGAATACACCTGAATATATAACACATTTTGTTTGCTTGTTCTTAGGACTGCAGAATATGGTATTGTCACTTAATCCTATTGCCAGATCTAGATTTAATGTATGAAAAAGAAGAATATAAAAGTGGAGTTCTTGTTAGCATAATGCTAGTTTGCCTGTTTTCATAGTCCTTAGAGATGCCATTATTGCCCAAGCATTGCACATGGTACATACTAAGCTTATTACTGCTTGCTCAGGTATACATTTATCAATATGGTTAGGCACTGTCAATACCTCTTCTATATCTTGGAGATGTGTCTGTAGCCTTTAAACCGATTTATTGAAAATAGTTCTAGTTGCTCAGCTATCACAGAATCACAGTGACAACGATGCTCAAAAGGGCAGAATGAAGCAGGTTAGTGTAAGATGAAGCTGATTTAAGAAGTTCTTATGCAAATGAAACTCAGCCATGTTCAACTGTATGAATTATATCAATGTGCCGATATGTAATGGCTCTTAGAAACATAACTGTATTTGGCTTGCTGTAGGAGAGCTACGTTCTGCTCATGCATGTGTGTGAGTGGCATTTGTGCCTCATTTAAGCTCCTGCATGCTATAACTTGTGTATGACATTTTTGAATTCATAAGGTGGTATGTGGACAGCTCTCTGCCTCTCAGGTGGTTGTAATTGTGCATAGTCCCTACCACCAGGAAGCCTCATCATCTCACACAACTTTATGATTTAAATTGATTGAGATTTTTATACAGAAATCGGTGTGTGACCTCCCTATTACTGCTCTAGATAACAATTTTAAAAACATGTAGAACACATAAAACACAACAAGCATATACCTTTCCACAAAAGCCACCAAAATACTTCTTTGCAGTGGTTGTTGGGGTTACAGAAGACTGCTCTGACAAAATGCCCTGTTGTGATACAAAACTTTTCCACTGTTATCAGTTTGGTGTTTGAGCTGGGCAGAGTGATGTCACACCTTAGTGGGTAATGGGATTCACACACTAGTACTCCTTGCCTCAGATTTCTATGCCTCATTCTGAACTTTGGACTTCATGGCTATGAAATAGGTTAAATCTCAGGGTCATGATGTTCTAATAGATAGACCAAGACACTTCTCTGTCCTCTGCAGGAGTCATGCATGTGGAACCTGGAAGAGGCCAAGGCAGGCAGAAGTTGAAAAGAATACAAGATAAGGCAGGAGCTGGGAAATCACATTTCTTCACTGACTGGGTTCCCCCACTCTGGAGAGTGATGCTGCTACAGGTAGGATGAGCTGCAGATGCCAAAAAGTGAACAGCTGTCCTATAGTAAGCACTGTATTTCATATATATATATATATATATATATATATATATATATATAGTAAGCACTGTATTTCATATATATATATATATATATATATATATATATATATATATATATATATATGTATGTATGTATATATATATATATATATATATATATATATATATATATATATATATAGTATAGTATAGTAACAGATACTTATATTTATGTAAATATTTAGCTTGGTACTTCTGTATTTATGTGTGTGTATACATACATGCACAGCACACACACACACACACACACACACACACACACACACACACACACACACACACACACACACACACACACACACACACACACACACACACACACATATATCAGACAGATTCTTCACTGTGTGGCTAATATGCAAATATTCATTATATTTGCATTCATACAAAATGTAATGCTAGAGGACATGCTAAATAACATTAAATAATAGAAATAATAGAAATAAAGATATCATTGCCCTACTACAGAACAACTGTTAATTATGGAGACACATTTAAAGAGCTGAACATTAATGGCAATGATTACTCGCACCATAGAGTGGACACGTGAAAATTGTTAGCAAACTTAGCTATACTTGTATGACTGTGACTTTTCTGAAATAGACTATCTATTGAAATTGTCATGTTAGCATAACATTCAGATATAGGTATACCAATATATCAATTACCACTGTCACAGTCCAAACACCATTGTTCCTCTCAGCTTATTAACTCAGAAATGTTCACTGCTCCATATAATGATTTACTTAAATTTGAATAGCATACCCTTCTTGCAACAAAGGCATACAACACTATACTTTTTCCAGGATGGATATCTTCTTAACTCTATAGTCATAGTTTTACAATAACTACTTCCACAGTACCCACTGATATACTTACAGAGCAACAAGCTGCATTTCCGCAGAACAAGACATTCAATTGCTTTAGTGCTTTAGAAAAAGAAAAATAAAATGGGTGGGATGTGTTGACATGCATTAAGCTTTATTAATAAAAGATAACAGAACCTGGACATATTGTATTGCTTTTAAATAGAATGCATATGCATATGGGATGAGTAAGTAGCTTTCGTTTTCCCCTATTATTTTCATATTTCCACAGCATTGGAGGAAATTAACTACAATGTGATGGCACCAGCATAGAATGACCCAGCTGATGCAAAGGTCTCATCACTATAACAAATGCTGAAAATAAAAAAGTAGAACAAACAAAATACAAAAAACAAGAATGCCAGTTCACAAAATGGAAGAGTCCTGCTGCCTCCAGGAAGAGAAAGTAGTTTAATACAGTCACTCCTGCTACAAATGAACTCCAAAAGCAGAGCTTAATATTTCACACAGATATTATATTTGAACAAATCAACAGTAACCTTGGCAAGCACAAATAATTACTTATTTATAAACAATGATAAGTGCTTTTGTTTCATACAAAAAGGAAACTTCATTAGATAAAAAAATTGGCATCAAACTTTAGCCTTATATACACCCCTTTAAAATGTCAATCATTACAACAGCACACTAAGACACCCCCCATTCCATTCATAAAAAATGCCATCAAAATCATTTTGCAGCAAATCTACATAGAATAAAATATATATACACATGCACATTTTATCTTTATAAACAAATTCCATATATGCATTAAAGCATAGCTGCCAGATCAATTCCCTTCTTTCTAATAATAAAGATCATGTTCCACCCCTTTAACTTAGCTGTAAAGTTTACAATACTAAAAATTTAAAACAATGTCCTTCATTTTCTCTGCACAGTGTTTGGATGGGGCATTTGTCTCTTTTTTTTAAGTTTGATATCTCTCAAATGTTTATATATATGTGACTTAAGCTTCATGTCAGTTTTACCTATATAAGAACATGCACAACAGCATAGCGCACAATACACCACCATCTCTGACAAACAAAAATATTTCTCTGGCAGTTTCACCTTATACCCATTAATGTTTACCTCTGAAGCCACTATTACTGGTGAACAATATGAGCAAAAGACACTCTTCTTCATTGAACCAGTGGTTGGTGAAACCACCTTTTTCTCAAACACATTTTTCAAATTCGCCCCTTTCCTGTAATCATTAAGAAGCTTTTCAGTAATAAGATCCCTTAAATCTTTATCAAATTTTAAGATTTGCCAGTTTTTCATTAGGATATTGATTATTTGCCTACTATTAGCACAAAATATGGTGAAGAGATAATTCTTATACTCCAAATCAGTACTTTTTTTACTATTACCAAAACTGCCCACAGAAACCAAATCCATGTTATCAGTTGACAAAATTCCTTCCAAGCCAGTAGGATTTACATCATTTGTATAGACTGGTACATCTCTTACAATGGGTAAAAAATGTCCCCTTTCTCTTTTATTTAGAACCTCTTTCATAATTTCATCTACTAGGGAGCTTCAATAACCATGCTTAAGAAACATATCTTTCAGAAGGTCACATTCGTCCAAGAAAAATTCCATGGTGGGCACCATTCTTGCTGCCCTGACAAATTGACCTTTCACCACAGCCCACTTCTGTCTAAAGGGGTGTGCACTAGAAAAATGCAATAAAGTATTTGAGTATGTTCTTTTCTAAAAATCCTGGAAACAAATCTAATATTCATTCTATTCTTTGATAGAAACACATCCAGCAATGCAATTTTTTCATCCCCTATTGCATGTGTAAATTTCAACTAAAATGGTGTACCATTAATATAATCCAAAAATGGAGGAAATATTTATTTCGAGCTATCCCAAATGAAAAACATGTTATCTAAAAATATGTATAAAGATGACAGTATTGATGGAATCTTGAATTAAACAAAAACTTACACTCTCAACATAGCATTACAGTATTTACATGTACACCACTTCATGGTGAACCCATAGCCACCTCTTTACATTGTATATAAAATTATTTCTCAAATGTGATGTAATTATTAAACACAGCCATCTCCAGCAATTGTTCCAAAACATTAATTTTTATTTGTGGAACACCTTTATCAACTAAATACTCACTAAACAACTTGAATCCTAAATCATGTAGAATTACAGACTATAATTCCTTAATACCTACAGTGATGAAAACAAAATCAGTCTTGAATTGAATTCTATTTATTTTGTTCAAGAATTCCCTCGAGTCCTTACAAACAGAGGATTCATTCATTACTAAATCCTTCAACTTAATATCAATAAATTTGGCCATTGGATATGTGATAGACCCTCTTGCAACTCGTTCACAGGAATGGGGAATAGCTATGACATTCCTGGACCTAATACATCTAAGGAAAACGATGAGGAAAGGGAACCTGTTACTGATGTGGATGATGATGATTTTTTAGAGACAGGGGGACAACCCCTTCCCAGACATTCTGAATGTCTGAGGAATTTACAGCAGAAGCAGAGGTACTCTCCCCTCAGTCGAATACACATTATCAAAACAATCTACCCCATTGAGGGGGTTTCAAGGCCAGGAGAGCGAATACCAGAGTCAGGTTTTAGAGTTGAGAGTACCAGCTATGGATAATGGATATGTTTTACTACCTGTTAAAATAACCTTAAATAGTGAGGAAGATTTCAAAATGTATAATTTTTAATCAGTGCTAATTGATATGGCTTGAGGTGATTTATTTGCGAAGGGCCTCACATTAGTGCCTAGTAAGAAGATGGATTTAGCAAATGTGTTAATTGATTTGAGACTTTTTGTGAGGAAACTAAGTTTGAGTTTTTTGTTCCAGGATGTGAGGTCAATTACAAAACCATTTAGTATTTCAAGCACTTATAACCCCCAATCCATGCCATCCTTGAATTGTTTGAATGATTGAGTGAACTCCACATATATATCGGTATACATGGGAATTATATAGAAAATAATGTGAATCAGATTGAGAAGTTAGAGCTGAAAAGACTTAGTGGTGAGAAATCTGCATGAAGTATGAAACCTGATGGGGGGGGGGGTGCTGATAATGAGTAGATTACAATGCTAAGATGAAAGAAATGTTAGCAACCAAAACATATGAGCTTAATCCTTTAAATCAGTTGAATGGTGCTACAGGGCAATAAAAGGGACCTTGCAGTATTTATTCATTGAGGGGAAGTATCTCCATTTAGGAATTTAATTTTTTGGATGTCCCTTTTCTAGAATTCCAACAATTTTTGGGTTGCTTAAGTTGCATAAAAATATCCGCCAGCCACAAATGCATCCAATTGTAAAAGCAAGAGGGTCTATCACATATCCAATAGCCAAATTTATTGATATTAAGTTGAAGGATTTAGTAATGAAGGGACCATCTATTTGTAAGGACTCATGGGAATTCTTGAACAAAATAAATATAATTCAATTCAAGACTGATTTAGTTTTCATTACTGTGAGGGTATTAAGGATTTATATTCTGTAGTTCCACATGATTTAGGAATCAGTTGGTTTCATGAGTATTTAGTTGATAAAGGTGTTCCACAAATACAAATGAATGTTTTGGAACAACTGAGAAAGAATTTTATATACAATGTGAAGGGTTGGCTATGAGTTCACCACGTGGTGATGTATATGCACATATTGTAATGTTATGTTCCGAGCATACGTTTTTGTTTAATTCAAGGTTCCATCAATACTGTCATCTTTATACACATTTTTTGGATGAAATGTTTTCTATTTGGGATGGCCCCACAGAAATAATTCCGCAGTCTTTTTATTATATTAATGGTACATCATTTTTTTTTTAATTTACACATGCATTAGGAGAGGAAGAAATTGCATTCCTGTATGTGTTTCTATCAAAGGATAGAGTGAATACTAGATTTGTTTCCATGTCTTTTAGAAAAGAAACATACTCAGATACTTTATTGCATTTTTCTAGTTCACACCCCTTTAGGGAGAAATGGGCTGTGGAGAAGGGTCATTTCATCAGAGCAGCAAGAATGGTGCCCACCATGGAATTTTTCTTGGACGAATGTGACTTTCTGAAAGGTATTTTACTTAAGCGTGGCTATCTCTGCTTCCAAGTAGATGAAATTAAGTTAGAGGTCCTGAGTAAAAGAGAAAGGGGACATTTTTTAACCTATTGAAAGAGAGGCATCAGTCTATCCAAATGATATAAATCCTACTAGCCTGGAAGGAATTGTGTCAACTGATAACATAGATTTGGTTTCTGTGGGCAGTTTTGGCAATAGTGAAAAAAGTACTGATTTGGAGTATAAGAATTATCTCTTCACCACATTTTGTGCTAATAGTAGGCAAATAACCAACATACTGATGAAAAACTGGCAAAATCTTAAAATTTGTTAAAGATTTAGGGTATCTTATTACTGAAAAACCTATTATTGTTTACAGGAAAGGGATGAATTTGAAAAATGTGTTTGAGAAACAGGTGATTTCACAGACCACTGATTCTATGAAAAAGTGTGTTTTTTGCTCATATTGTTCATCAGTAATAGTGGCTTCAGAGGTAACCATTAATGGGTATAAGGTAAAACTGCGAGCAAAATATTCTTGTTTGTCAGAGAGGGTGGTGTATTGTGCCCTATACTGTTGTTGTGCATGTTTTAATATATGTAAAACTGACAGGAAGCTTAAGTCAAATATATATGAACATTTTAGAGATATTAAACTTAAAAAAAGAGACAAATGCCTGTCAAAACACTGTGCAGAGAATGAAGGGCATTGTTTTAAATTTATAGTATTGGAGACTTTACAGCTAAATAAAAGTGGTGGACCGTGGTCTTTATTATTAGAAAGACGTGAATTGCTCTAGCATCTATACTTGAATGCTATATGCTGCTCAGGTTTGAATGGGCAGGCTTCAGTTAGTAGTATTTTAAAACTTAAAGCATTAGAAAGATGATTTATTTGACTATTTTGAGAATATATATGTGATTTGTTTTTAAAGATAAAACATGTGTATATATATTTTATTTTATGTAGAGTTGCTGAAAAAAATATTTTTATGGCATTTTTTATGACTGGAATGGGGGGTGTCTTAGTTCATAGGTTCATAGGTTCATAGGTAAGTACTAGGCTATCTGCCTGAGGACATCTGTAAGCCTAGCCAGAATGTGTTGAATTTCACCGTCCCTTTAGATTACTTCCCTGTGCTTCTGTCCAGCAGAGCCATTAGTTTCCTGTGCCTCTGTCCAGCAGAGTCACTGCAGTGATCACCGGGATAAATTTTCTGTTTCCCATCCACTCGTCAAGGTTTGTCTTGAAGAGTGTTAGTGAGGGGCTCTGCCTAATGTAGATCGGAATCCTGTTCCAAAGCATGGGGAGTCACTGGGACAGGAATCTATCCCTTCAGCAAGTCCTATTTATCATTGTGGTAAGGTTTAGATCCCTAGAGCATGTGGCTTTCGGGGATTTGTTTTTTTTTTTTAGGTGGAGCATGTCCATCAATTCTGGGTTGGACATGGCCTTGTATGTCAGGCAGAGATCACCTCTGAGTAAGCAGTATGAAACCGGGTACAGCTGGAGTTTCTTCAGTCGGGCTGCATAGGGCATCTGTTTGAGGCCAGTAATCCTCTTGATGAGGTACTTCTGTGGTCTTTCCAGCTGTTGCAAGTGTCTTGTAAGGTACATCCCAAATGGGGCATTGTATTCTATGATGGGTCTGATGAGTGATGAGTAGAGGGGCGCAATAACCTCTTTTGTTCTGGATGCAAACCCTTTTGCGATTAGGTGGGCCACATAGAAGGATTTTCTAACCACCTTGGCAATATGATTATTAAAGGAGAGATTACTATCTACTTGGGTCCCCAGCTCCCTTATTACATTTTCTGTATTTAGGGGACTACCACATATGTGGTAATTCACGGGTACTTTGTTTTTTTCAAAGGGGATGACTATGCACTTTTTGGCATAGGTTCTTAGGTTCATAGGTTCAGTACTAAGCTAACTGCCCTTGCGTGCCATTTTAAGCCTAGCCAATTATCCCTTGTGAGACTCAAACACCGCACCTTGTGTTTGTAAGGCAAACACCTTAACTATTAAGCCACCCTCCCAACTCCTAAAAGCATTTAGCTTGAGGCCATAATTTTGACACCAGGTATCTGTCTCAGTGAGACCCTTCTGAAGGATGTCTGTATTAGCTGGAGAGTCATTTATGGCCCCCAGTTTGCAGTTGTCTACAAACTTGGTCAGCCATAGTCCTCCTGTGCTTGTCTGTACCTCTGAGAAGTATATACCAAACAGGAGGGGTCCCAGGACTGAGCCCTAAGGAACGCCACTTGTAACCAGTTTACAGTTGGACCTACAGCCTGCAACTCTCACCATGTGGGTTCTATCCATGAGCCAATTGGCAACCCTTCTCCCTAATGTAGGGGTTTATATTCAGGCTGGTGAGCTTGTCTATAATACCAGAATGGGGAATGGTGTTGAAAGCCTTTGTGAGGTCTAGGTAGGCTGTGTGGACTTCCTTTCCCTCATCTAAAGCATTGGTAACTGTCTCAAAGAAGTCCACCAGGTTTAGGAGGCATTATCTGCCCTTAACAAAGCCAAACTGGGTAGGGTCTAATGTTTGGAGGTTCCCAATGTCTCTGTTAATGAGTTCCATGATGATGCACTCCGTAGCCTTGCAGACCAGGCTAGTCAAGCTTATAGGGTGATAGTTCCCAGGGTCTGTTGTGGCTCCACCTTTGTGGAGTGGGATAACTGTTGCTGTGCACCACTCTATGGGTACATAGCCTATAGAGAGGTTGAGTTTGAACAGTGTGTTTAGGTGAGGGGTTAGTTCATTTTGGAGTTTGTGTAAGACACAGCCTGGGACATAGCCTGGTCCCATTGAAGCTGTGTTTCTGGCTTTGGATAGGGCTGTTTTAACCTGTGTGTCAGTGATTGCTGGGGGTCTACATTCTTCTGGTATGGTTATGGGCCCTTTAGGGGGTGAGAGGGGGGTAATGTTTGCACTAAACCTGTATGCCAGAATGTTGACAATATCAGTCGGTTCCGTGTATTTTGTGCCATTCTGCACTAACTCAGAGCAGATCTGAGAGTTTCCACTTAGGTTCTTGACATAGCTAAAGAATGCTTTGTGGTTATCTCTGGAGTCTTTGGCAATTTTTCTTTCTAAGCTAGCCTTGGACGATTTTATGAGGGATCCTAGTTTCTTGCTGATACTGATCAGGGATGCCTTTCCTTCTTGGGATTTTACTCTTTTCTGTACTAGTTTCCTCCTTCTATTGTATAGTTTGTTTATGGCAGGGGTCCACCAGATTGGTTTCATTTTCTTGGAGGACTGAGTCTTGGTTTTGCTTGAGATAGCACGATCCATGCATTTTTGCAGGTGCTCATAGAGTGCCTTTGTAAGGGATTCAGCAGCTTGGACACCATTGTCCTTTAGCATGGGGGCTATGAAACTTTCCACCTTGGTCTTAAGTAACATGAAGTTTGCTTTGGAAAAGTTTATCACAATGGTTTCCTTGATTGGAGGTGGGGGCGGAATGTGGATATCCAGAGTGATCAGTCTATGGTCTGATCTAACCAGCGAGGGGTTGACCTCTGGTGTAGAACACCGGTCACCCATGTTGGTGATGATTAGGCCCAATATGTTGTCACCTCTGGTAGGGGTGTTGACCAGTTGATCTAGGGCATTCGAGTTTATAAATTCTAGGAAGCATTGGGCAAGGGAGTTAGTACTTGAGTAGTTCTCCCAGTTAATGTTTGGGTAATTGAAATCTCCCAATATTAGGGCATTTGGTAGGGCCTTCATATTTTCCAGTGTCTCCAGAAACACGGAATGGGGGTCCTGGGTCATGTTGGGTGATCTGTAGCAAGCTACAATTTGAATTGCAGTTTTGCCCATTGCTAGTTGCACATGGATGATTTCTGAGACATTGTGCTGCACCACTAACCTGGAGGTGTGGGTATCCTTGATGAATATGGATACACCCCCACCTTTTGTGTTTCGGTCCTGGTTCTGTGGCTGAAAAGTATGGGATGAGTTATAGCCTGGTAGTGCTGGGGTGGTCTCTGGAGCCTTAAACCAGGTTTCTGTTACTGCACAGATATCGATATTCTCCATACTGAGATACAATGCATTTTAAGGTTTAGACTTCTGGCGTTGAGTAGCATTACCCTTCATTTTTGGTTACTTGTGCTATTTACAGTGGTGGGTTTGTCTTTTGAGCCTTGCCTAAAAAAGGCACTATGGGGGCAGCAAAAGCCTTGGCCAGTATTCAAAAACTTGTGTGTGACAGGAGCAAGCCATCTCTTGTGAAGCAACGTGACTTGTCGAGCATGTCATCCCAGGCAGACAAATACTGGATCCCCTTTGAATGACACCAGAAACTTAGCCAATTGTTGAAATTGATAATTTCTCTTTATACTGTGGCATCATTCTTGGTGAGGACAGGATGCTACTCAGGGTCAGGGTCATACCGCCTTGGGCTACGTGATCAGAGAGCATTTGTAATGATTGACATTTTAAAGGGGTGTATATAAAGCTGAAGTTTGATGCTGCTATTTTTATCTGATGAAGTTTCTTTTTGTATGAAGCAAAAGAGCTTATCATTGTTTACAAATAAATAATTATTTCTGTTCAGCAAGGTTAGTGAGGATATGTTCAAATATATATATTGTTCAAATATATTTCATCTGTGCTTAATATTAAGCTCTATTTTTGCAGTTTGTTTCTAACAGGAGTGACTGAATTAAATTACTTTCTCTTCCAGGAGGCAGCTGGACTCCTCCATTTTGTGAACCAGCATTCTTGTTTTTTGTATTTTAAATGCTGAAAATAATAAAATAATAGAAGAGTATATAACACTAAATGCAGAGTATGATTTATTAATGTAATACCACATTTCAGTTCATCAGGTTATCACAGGCACAGCATCAGTAAGCAGTCAGTATATCAGCACAGTCATGCTTGTGTTAATATATTATTTTGAACCAATGACGCAGAAGAATATACACTGTCAGTAATGACTACTTTGCAGTGAAAGCATTACCTGTCACTGAAACAGTAGTTCTCAGTATTAACTGCTGCATATTTCATTGTAGATTGCTTACAATATGTCATCGCAGAATTTAAAGCAGTTATTCATTAATACCTGACAGGAACCAGTAATAACAGTTAACTGCAAGAAGTACTTGTTAGACTTGAGTCATTCCATTAACACTTGCAAAATATGTGACATGGCTCAATGGCATTTTCTCTTCCACTGGTGAAATACTTTGTTTTCTGTTATCAGAATAAATGCTTCAATTAATAAACTAACAAATTTAGGGCCTACATTGGCCAATTTAATATTTGCCTGATAGACATCACTGCAGAATATAGAATTTAAAAGAAGAGTTATCTAATGCCTATTTATATGTTGATAAATCATTTGCCAGTCCTACATGTCTAGGGGATGAATTCCATATCCTTCCTGCCTTAATATGAAAGAAAGATCTCTTTCATTTTAAATTGGAAATAGGAATTTTTACATCTAAATTTTGAGTCATTTTACCAATACCAAAATCAATAAAGTCAATATCTAATATAACAGCCAATGACTTATCCTTAAGGCATCTATATATCATAATAATATCACCTCTTAGAAACCGGAACACCAAAGGATACAAATACAAATATACCTGACTTTCTTCATAGGATTAGTTTTTACAGCCATCTATCTGTTTGGCAAAGGTTTTCTTTATCAGTTGTAAAACATTTAAAACACATAAAGGCTCCCCATACTCAATAATACTTATTAAATAGATCTTTAATAACACCCGACTATCTTTGCTTAAGAAACATCGAAGGACATTCCTCATAAGATCATAACATTTCCTAATAATGTTTGTCACATTAACTTCAGATGTAAGATTTGTATCCATCGTTATACCTAGATATCTCATTAACTCAGAAGAAAGACAAATTTAATTATCCAGGGTATAACAATATTGATGATTATTATTATGCCCAATATATTAAATGGTACATTTTCCTTCTTTAAATGTCATAACTTTTGTTGTTATCCATTCATATAGGTTATCCAAGTAAGACTGAAACTGATGCCAAGCACTAGTATTAGTTACTGCCTGATTGGTATTAATATTGTCTGTGACATTACTTAACTATACAGAGTTAGAATTTGGATATTCTGACATCAGCCACAAAACCAAATATAACTGTCCCAATGATTGAACCCTGAGGCACTCCCCTGGCCATCAATCTGTACTTGGAGTCAGAATTTTTAATTCTCACTCTGCAGGTTCTACCCAGTAGCTACTTGGATACCCGTTTAGCTACATAGTCAGAGTTATTGATTCTCATTAAAGTCTTTATAACTGTTTCATGGAGGATGGAGCCAACTGGCTTAGGCAAATCCAAAAACACTACATCAGTGGCTAATGAGTTATCCCATGAGCTAATAATCTGCTCATAAAAACTTGTCAAATTAGTGACACATGATCTCCCTGAAAGGAAACCATGTTGATATATAGCAGAGCTAAAGTCCAGAATTTGCTTACAGGAAAGCCACAGTGTCCTCTCAAAGCACTTAACCCAATATGCAAGTCAAACTAATAGGTCAACAATTCTTGACCATATATCCTGGTTTATTCTTCAAAATGGGAACTACTATAGCTTTCTTCCACAGTTCAGGAACTAATGCTTCGCTTCCTTGAATGATTTTTGGAACAAATGTTTACCATTTTCTCATTCATACTGTGACAGTTGCCACTAACTAATATAGGTAAATCATTTCCCAAGATCCATTGGGAGTAATTACCAAACAAACCATCTGTAAACAAGTTCACTAATACATTTGAGCCAATGATTGTTTAAGACCCTTCTTTCAATGCTATACTAGAGGAATCATCTAAACTGTTTTAAATGTTTAAACAAGGCTCTGTTATTATCCTTCACATTAAGTAAATATATCTCATAATAATAATAATAATAGTAATAATAATAATAATAATATACTTCATTTTATTTATTTATTTATTTAACATTTGTTTACCAGGAATGTCTGACTGGACACATGTCCATTTTCAGTGAAAGCCCCGGGAGAAAAGCTCCAACAATGACTCATGATTCAAGATTAGAGTTTATGCTTTACTAGTCATGAGGTACATTTCTTCTGAATTTATTGTAATTGTTCCTGTGTGAAACCAAGGAGAATATCTTCTCCACAAACTTATCTTTTTCCTTCTTAGTTTAGATAACTTCAAACTCCTTCATGGATATCTGTCACCCTTACAGGGTGTTTACACTCCAGCTGGGACATGATAGTCTATCAGTTTATTAACAAATGTGTAAAAACATCTCATTTCTCACTTATATTTTTATTTTCAGAACTAGCATACCAGTCCCACATTTCAATAGCCTCCTTAATTGACTCAAAGTCTGACTGATAAAATGTTTTCACTGTTTCATAGTGTTTAACCAACTTAGGATGTGTGAAAACAACCTTAAAGCTCACACTTAAGTGGTTGCAGCTTCCCAACTCAAGA
Organism: Protopterus annectens; assembly: GCF_019279795.1. Classification (NCBI taxonomy): domain Eukaryota; kingdom Metazoa; phylum Chordata; order Ceratodontiformes; family Protopteridae; genus Protopterus; species Protopterus annectens. Next base: position 1,169,714,404 of record NC_056728.1, on the reverse strand, counting down.
CCTATGTTGTAACAATCCAGATTTAATCTCATAGAAATCCAAATAACTTCCAAAAAGTTAGTTCTTCTAGATGCCTCATTCACTATGTTAGTATAACTATTTGTTAGACTTTCAGTTATCAAATAGTTTAACACCTTTGATGATGTAGAAGGAGCTACTCAGTCTATATTAGGAGCATTTAGGCCCCCAGCAGTTAAATCCCCCTTATCCAGAAAACTTTTCCTGATAAGCTCATCCATTTCCTTTGCAATACTTAGAGACTAGTAAAATATTACTATATCCATTTTAGTTCTACTGACATCAGTACTCACTATAAGAAGTTTGGAGACCATGTCATTAAATTTTGAGACAGAATCAAACTTATTGGTTACATATATAGACACCCACCTCCTCTCTTTTCTTAGTTTGTTAATGTTAAAGGTTTGTTATTGCAACTGAGCCAAGTTTCTGTAATAAATAACAGATCAGTGCTATTATCAACGATACAGACCTCTAAATCTAAGTTTGCATATTAACACTTTTGGGTCCCTTTGTTGTCTCTGTCTCTCACTCTTTCTCTCTCTCTCTCTCTCTCTTTTTCTCTCTTCTCTCCATTTTATGCTTGATTTTTCCATGAGATCTATCAGGAAATATCTTCAGAGGGTGGGGTAGTGGTTCCATTCTGTGGGCCCTTCATTGAGTAGCAGCCTGGTAAGCCACCACCATGAACTTCAGGATTTGGTTGAAGCTGTGGTTGAGAGAGTCATGGAGAAAAGGTTGTACCCATTTCAGTCTCTCCTCTAGCTAGAACAAGACTCACTGACTTTTTGAGCTCCATCAATCAAGTCACTATGGTATCCACACCCATCCAGGTCCATCAGGGAGGGGGGGTAATTGAGGTCTTCCAGAACAGGATGAAGGCTGCTTCCCAGATTTCCTCATCCTCCTGCTGTGTCTGTATGCCATCTAGATGTCTTGTCTCCCCACCAAGGTCAGTCCACCATTAGTGTCTCTGCCTGTCTTGTCTGCATTATGTGTTTTTGTCTTAAAAATTCCATAACACTTCCCTAACCCTGTCTCCTTCACCCTCTGCCAATGCTCCTTCCCAAACTTAATTAAAAAAAATGATTCAGCTCTTTCGTCAGTATTTCACCTTGACTTCTTCAAAAGAACAAGAGTTGTTTCCTGAGATAATGGTGAACTCAATATTTTCCAGTGTCTGTGTATTGTGTCTTAATTTCGCTGTTTTGCATTAGTCACCACTAAAAGCTTTTTTCATAACCTGCTATTGTGTTTTGACATTTTATACTTCTGAAAATGGCAGTCTGCTTGTCATACTTACCTATAGGTAATCATTATTTTATGCTAATTTCATTCTTGGCAGTACAATTGCTTTTACGTCTGTGTCTGCTTGTATAAAACCCACATACATCTTCTCACCTTCCACTTTCCTCTGTTACAGATTTCTCTTATCCTAATATAATCTACCTCCTGTACAACTAAATCACTTGAGTAACTAGGTCCGGAGCTTCTTTTCCTATTCCTTTCTAATCTCCATTCTTCCATACCTCCACATTTCTTCAACTTTTCTGTCTCTTGCCTTGTTCATTTCTTCAAAGCAATAATTTTTGCTTGTATTCTGGACAGAAATGCCACCAGTCATTACTTTAATTTTCCTCATTTATACCCTGGTCATCCTGCAATGTTTCCAGTAGTTTCCTTACACAAATATCTTTTAAAACTCTAGAGTAAAACATTTCCTTGCTACTTACTTTAGTTATCACAGTTTAAAATATTTCAGTGCCCATACACATTTTAATATGCACTGCTATTTTTTGTAGTTTGCAACGTTTGTAAGCATTTCATCCAATGTTACATCTTTCCGTCTGCACAAATCTATATGCTTACATGTTTACATCTTTACAAATGTTTTACACTGTTAAAAAATAATGATTGCAAATGCTTTATTTGCTAACTTTTGTCCTGGATTGAGGTTAAAAAGGTGTCAAGGATCATATAACAAACAATAAATACATAAACGAAGGGGTAGGGCAGTCTCTTACTAAAATAATGTAACCATATTTAGGGAAGACATGCAACAGAATAACTCTTGCTTCATTAGTCAAAGAACACTATGTCCGACACTGTTTACTTCCACACCAACAATTATGAGTTACTGTTTTTCAGTGCACGTCTGTATTTGTTAAACAGTTTTATTATAGTCTTTATTTTAATCTCTTGGCAAGCACATAACACTGTAACTTTGTTCATTAAATCTGATATACAATCTGTTAGTCTTTCTGACCATGGACTACTGTATCCCAGGAAATTACTTTTTAAGAGTGAATTACAGATGTCATTTTGCAATTCTCATTCATCAGCACTTTCAGCACTAACAATGTACCGAGTCTCATGAATGTTCTCACGGGAAGATGATAGTATATCATTCGGTGTTAGGCAATTTTAGTTATATTGGCATGTAATGTTAATTAAGTAAAGGTCTAATTACAGATTATTCCATAACACCTAATTTACAAGTCCTGCAATTCCTACCAGCATTAGATGTGTTCACACGGATCATATTTTCATCACATTTACTGTTTGCATTGTCAGCCCTTGTTTTGCCATTGATTCAGTATTTGTGTATATTTCTTGGGATGTAGTTTCCCCGAATAGTAATAATGTCTTTACTGTACTTCATACAGTCATTACATTGCAGGCCGGACCAGTGTCACCTTGTACAAACTTACACAATTGTAATTACAGACCAGTTTCAATGCTACTCATCTTTTTTGTTTTTCCAAACATTGCAAGAATCACTATTTTGAAGTTTAAAAATGTGATTTCCACAATACTCCAACTTTAACATAGAGAATTATGATTGGGTCTCTGATCGCAACCTCATTATTATGCATTCTAGACATGGAAGCCAAGAAATTCCCTTTGAGAATTATGCTCAAGAGGTGAATCTTTATATCCATATCAAGAACACATAATCAAAGGATGTGATCAGTGACTCACTCATAATTCTTTGTAGTGCACGAAGCCTTATCTACTCCATGTTCTTCTAGTTGTAGAAAAAAAAATTACAAAAGTGTTTTACTGGCTTTAAATCCAATAAATCCCTTAGGCAGCAGTGGCAGCACATGGTGCCTAGCATGAGACATGATATAAACAGCACTTAGGGGGTTAACAAGTGTTAACTACCTTTTAAAGTGTTGTCAATATTGAGTTTCACTATAGAATAGCTCTTAACTTAGTTGTATTTTTTCCCCAATATTGCAGGGTAATCACGGGGTTCTATGGACTATAATAATATTAATTAACGTCTATAGTAAGATACATTATGTGGATTTGTGCAACTCTGAGCTAAACTTTCAGTTTAATAAAATCCATTAATAATTCATACTTAGGTGTAAACATTTCCTTTACTTGTGATCTTTACAGAAATCAGGATTACTTCCATTATGCTTCAAAGACTTGTCAAAGTCATGTATTTTTAGTCTAATTCTGAGTCATTTTGGCATTTTTTTCTGCATTTATATCTGCTGATTTGGTCATAATAGGGAATATTTTCCATTTAAGGTAATTTAAAATTAAAACCTTTCTGAATTCGATGATGAATTCCTTTCCAACCATTCTCTCCAATTTACAAAATTGTTGACTTCCCCTAATTCTGTTTCAAGACCATTACCAAAAGAGATATAAAACCTCCTTAAAAACAAAAACACAGACTACAACCCCAAGTTTGACACTTTATATCCCCCAAATTTTAAAATTAGCTAGCCATACATTCAGCAAGCCTCTGGCACATACTTTAAATCTGTTACTTATATCAAAAATCCACCTTTATAGAGTTAAGCATTCCATGTTTATTCCCCTGGCTAAATCTAGTTTCCCAGTCTCTGAAAATTATATTCTTCCTATTGCCAGCTTCTGTCTAATAGCTAAAGTTCTTGAAAATTTAGTATGTGATCAAAGTCTTGACTATCTACTAAAATATGACATCGTCATTGATAGGCAACATAATTTCCTTCCTAAGTATTGTTTCACTGGCAGATCACATCTTTGCGAACAGCAAGCAAGGTGGAAATAGGGCCATCTTTTTAGATCTTAAGAGGACTTTGGAAACTGTTTGCCATGTTATTTTGCTGCATAAACTGTCAGACACAGGTTTCTACACAGAAGTGGTACAGTCATTTGAAGAGCCTCTTGAAAACAGAATTTTCCAAGTGACTAGATTTCACAAAGCCTGTTAAAGTATGAACATTAACACAAGGGATCACACAAGGTTGAGTCCTGGGCCTTTTATTATTCTCCCGATATAATAAGGATTTACTCTGGGATCTGCCTCAGAGTAACTGTATAATGTAGACAGATGACATTGCCCTGACAAGCTCCAACAAAAGGTCTTACATTCTGAATAATGAGCTGCAGAGGAGTACTGAAGCTATATGAAAGTAGCTTTGTAAAAACAAGCTGTGCATCTCTATACAAAAAAAAAAAAAAAAAAAAAAAAAAAGAAGTAATGCTGTTTGGCATCACTAAAAAACTGAGTAACATCCCTAACATCAGCATCACAGACCCTCTGGACTTCCCGCTTGTTAACGCTACTCAACAGTGGCACCTAGGACTAAGCATAGACCAGTACATATCATTTCACCAAACCAGACAAGCTCAGGTCAACAAGGCATTACCTCAGTCTACATTCTCATAAAAAATATGCAAGTTGTTGACAAATGAGACTATTGGAGGCATTGCCATAAATGTACTCCACCCCAGGATGAAGTACTGCCTTCCTTTAGCTGCACTTCTGTCTGCACACAATACTGCAGTTATTCAATTGTCTGAGAATTAAATATTTAGATGCATTCATCTAATACTTAGCTTCATATACTTACCTAACAAGTATGACCAACACTGCACTGCTCTCAATGCAAACTGCCTACCTGTTACAGGTAGAGCTACTTTATTTCTCAATACACTCATCTACAAAATATTAAATGATGGCTACTCTCCACCAGTCTATAGTAAGCCACACTTCAGAAACAAATCGTATACTCTTAGAAATGATGGTATTCAGTTATACAGACCCCCATTCACACTTAGTACATGTCTGTGTAAAAAAGCTTTCTCAAAAATAGTCAAACTGTTTGGAGCAATCTTCCAGAGAACATTAAGAATACTGAACAACTACTGACTTTCAGGAAAACACTAAGAGACTATCTGTTGAAAGAAAGTGCATGCAAGTGCTACAGAGACATAAGCTAAGGCAGTGATACGCTAGATCTATGGTCAATCTGTACTGCTGGTTCTATTTCAAAATGTGCAGATTTAGTCTATTTGATAGCAAATTAGCACAAAACCTATGATGCATATATAATTCCCCCCCCCCCCCATGTTTATAGCCATGCAATATTCACAAGCTGTTTCCTAATTCATTGCACTATAGCAACATCTTTCAGTATGTTGACGTGCAATTCTATGTTTATAATGACATGTAATTTTATGTCTAAGCATTAATAATGTATCCATTCTAGTAAATGTTGTTTAATGTTTTATCTATTCATTGTCACACATTAGTTATGCATTATATGTGCAATCTATGCCAAATGCCTTATTGGCAATATTTTTTTTTTTTGCATTCGAAAGTATATTTCTGTCTTTGCCATTTTGGCCTAGATCATTGCTGGAAATAGTCCTGGGACCATTTCACTTACCCAGTTAACAACGTATCCATCAATAAATAAATAAATAAATAAATAAATAAATAAATAAATAAAATGTCCCTGTTTGTGGCCTAATCAGATAGAACACCTATCAAAATGAATACAGCCAAACATATGATCTTTGGTACCAGTCGATCGGTCAAGTAACTGGTATGCTATTGGTTTAGAGAATGCATAAGAGTATCTACTTACAAATGGGTTCCTATGAGTACAACGAAAATGCATTATGTCGAATGCGTTTTTGTCGACACATGTACAGCGAACAGGCAAAACAGCAAAGCGGCTGTTCAGCGAATTCTTTCCCTGGGAAAGAAGTCGCTTGACTGCTTCGTTGTTTTGCCGTGTTTTGAAGTGTAGTGTGGTCCCTTGTCCGGTATAGCTCCCGAGTTTGATTGTGCAACAGTTACTGACCTTAGGGTTACGGTGCGGGTTAAGGTAAGTGCATATGTATGAAAGTGTTTACTGTTTTATATTTTGTGTTAAATGTATGGTTGAGTTACGTGTGTATGTGTTTTCAGTTGTTTACTTTTATTTTGGGGGGGTAGAATTAGTGTTAAGGAGGTAAGTGTGTGTGTGTGTGTGTGTGTGTGTGTGTGTGTGTGTGTGTGTGTGTGTGTGTGTGTGTGTGTGTGTGTTTAGAGCTGTTTATGTAAATGTGCGAGAGTTACTGACCTTAGGGTTAGGGTGCGGGTTAAGGTAATTGCATATGGTTTAAAATGTTTACTGTTTTTTTTCGTTAAATGTATGTTTGGGTTATGTGCATATGTGTATTTAGTTGTTTACTGGTTTTTGGGGGGGTATAATTAGGATTGGGTATGTGTTTGGAAGTGTGTAATGTGTTTTTTTTTTTTTTTTTGCGGGGGTTGAAACAGCGATTTCTTTCCCTAGGAAAGAAATCGCTGTTCTTTGGATTCAACATTTTCAGCTTTCACTGAAAATATGTCGATGTAACATCGTTCGCTGTTTTAAGCGTTCGATGTTGCAATATAGACCCCTTACAAATATCTGGGACTCTGGTTTGATGGTGTGCTGTCTTTAAATTAAATGTTGTTTGTGCATTCTGTACGCCATTCAAATTATGGAATGTTAGTAACTAAATCTTTTCCTTAAATCATATTAAAGAACCTTACCTATTTGTGACTGATGCTTCTTCCAGTATTTTGTCTATGCAGATAATACAGAATAAAAAAGTTGATTTGTCTTCCTTGGCCCAGGTAAGAGCACTGATGTCCCTTCATGAAAAAGGGGTGCATTACCTTCCAACAAACAACAGGAGGATTTTTATCTCTGGCTCCAGCATCTGGAATTCTAGGTATGGAACATAATAGAATACTCTGTCATGCAGTCCAATAGTCCACATATTAAAAGGCAAATTTATTGTTTCTCAGATATTTAAATGTGCTAATGTTACTATAGTTTAATATAAAGTGTAGGCTCTGGTTCTTCGATTTAACATCTCAAAGTCTTTTAAGTTTCTTATAACATGACAGGAATGGACCCTATTCCTAAGTTAAAGTATAATTAAAGTCCATGAAATTAGTATAGTTTCAAACTTTGATGCTAGCCAAAAGTGGTCGTCACAGCACCCGCAATGTGCACAGAATTTACTCCTCCTGTAGTTCATACAGACTTAAGTGTATTTGTAGCATATCTAAATATGACTGTAAATTCTTTTTTTATGAGATCCATAGCTCCTATTACTATTGGAACTGTCTGGGTATGCTTCCACATTCCCTCATTTCTGCCTGCACATCCAAGTATTATATGATGTTGTGTCTTTCTGTATGTAAGACACTGTAAACAGTGGGTGAAGCAATTTCAATTTGCAATGCTACTTTTGTCCTCTTTTCACTGACTACTATAACTGATTTTCTTGCATCTATTTTTTTGAACTGTTGGCAATGTGTGATCCCATGTAATATAATCTTTATCTTTCTCTACAATGCTTTGTTGCTCATGTTTCCAATGCTTCTCAGCTACTTCAATATTGTAATGTTTTCACAATCCCCAGTGCAACAGTCTTGCTACATTATTATGCCTTTCAGTATACAGACCCTCTGCCATTAGAGTATCATACCCAACAACAAGATGTGCGATATTCAGTATACAGTCCCTCTGCCATTAGTGTATCACACCCAACAACAAGATGTGCGATATTCAGTATACAGGCCCCCTGCCATTAGTGTATCACACCCAACAACAAGATGTGTGATATTCAGTATACAGGCCCTCTGCCATTAGTGTATCACACCCAACAACAAGATGTGTGATATTCAGTATACAGGCCCTCTGCCATTAGTGTATCACACCCAACAACAGTCTTGCTACCTTATTATGCCTTTCAGTATACAGGCCCTCTGCCATTAGTGTATCACACCCAACAACAAGATGTGCGATATTCAGTATACAGTCCCTCTGCCATTAGTGTATCACACCCTACAACAAGATGTGCGATATTCAGTATACAGGCCCCCTGCCATTAGTGTATCACACCCAACAACAAGATGTGTGATATTCAGTATACAGGCCCTCTGCCATTAGTGTATCACACCCAACAACAAGATTTGTGATATTCAGTATACAGGCCCCCTGCCATTAGTGTATTACAGCCAACAACAAGATGTGCGATATTCAGTATACAGGCCCCCTGCCATTAGTGTATCACACCCAACAACAAGATGTGCGATATTCAGTATACAGGCCCTCTGCCATTAGTGTATCACACCCAACAACAAGATGTGCGATATTCAGTATACAGGCCCCCTGCCATTAGTGTATCACACCCAGCAACAAGATGTGCGATATTCAGTATACAGGCCCCCTGCCATTAGTGTATCACACCCAACAACAAGATGTGCAATATAAAGTGTAGGGTCTGATTCTGCAATAGGGAATTGACAATAGAAGAAAAAAAAAATCTTAGCATCTGTTATCTACTCCTCTGTGCCCTTCTCATTGTCATACACCTGCAGTTCACACAAATGAGCAAATTGGAGCACTAATACAACAAGCTGGCTAAAATTGTGTCCAGTAAGCCAAACTGTACTGACCACTGCAGAGCCCTTAAACATCTTAGGTGGCTAGAACTGCCTCATTGTTTTGCATGTTCTCAGTTACTTGCACACTAACTGGTTCATTACCCTAACAAGTATCCTGCTGTAAAACACTACCATACAACTATACCCTCCTAAAAGAGCTCTCCTCTAGAGTGACAAGCATCTCCTCTTCATATAAGACTTTCAGACAACTGATGAATGCTTGAATTCAAACTAAAGCAGTTCCTACTAGCCCCCCCAGAATAAAACCTGTCATTGTATTCAACTATTATAATTATGGTCAGGCTTCATTCCTTAAACTTAAATTCCATTGATAAGATTTTAAGCTTTCATATGTAATTAATGTCTATAGTTCTTATGAATCTGTGAAAATGCTCCTATTACTGTACATAAACTATATATTGTGAAATGTGTTCATGCAAAAGCTTTTTCATTTGTAATTTACTGTTTCTCATACTCTACGCAATAAATATTGTTTCTTTAAGCAATAACCAACAACACTGGTGTGGTATATTGAAGATCAACTCATGGTCGGTGTGGTTTAATCACAGGGGCAATGCCCAATTGATTAAATAAAGCCAACCATGGGTAAATATTCAATATACCCACACCACAGAGTCAGTTATTGATATTATGCAATGACATTATTTAAGAAAATGAGTACTTAACTTTTCTTAAATGATGTCTTTGTATAATGCGTCCGTGGTGCCCTTTTGGTGTTTTGCTTTGTCTGATGTACCGAACATGTGTATGGGACTTGTGTTCCCATGCTTATGCAGTACATCAGCACTGTGCAAAGGAACCAATGGAGAAAGGAAGAGATCTCTTGGGTTTTTTTTTTTGTTTTTTTTATTCGATAGAAAAAAATAAATTGGGAGAATTTTAATGTTTGGAAGAGCCAGGACAGACAAGATAAAAGAATAATCTGGTAAGTTTCTTTAGTTTTACGGGACGTACCTGATTATCCTTTTATTTTTCTCTGCATCATCTCCCTCATTCATTGGAGGTATTCCATTTTCTAATTTGATTAAAAAAAAAGAAAGAAAAGTAAAGAATTTATGAGATATGCTAACAGAAAAAAGTCCAGGTGACCGGACCTTTTTCCATTGGTATATTCTCATATTTACAATGGGCACGCTGGTTGGGCTGACCAATCAGCGTGCTCATTTTTGAATATTAATGGACAGTCATTATATAATTCTTATTAGTAGACAGGTCCACTGTTAGTTTTTCTAATTATGTAGGAAGTGTTTTCATATTTTACTCTTTCATAATCTTTGTAGAGAGCTTTTCTCCCTGGGCTTTCCCTGAAAAGGGAGTTTGTGCCAAGTTGGACTTTCCCGGTAAACAAATGCAAATTAACAAAAAATAAGTAAATAAATAAAAGTACTAGCACTTGCCTTATTTACAAACAAGCTGATATTTCCAGTCTCATATACTACACCCAGTATAGCAAGAGGCATTTTCAAGCAACTTACTTGAAAGCTGTAATCCTCTTAAGTACGCTGAACTGTACCATCGGAAGAATATATATTAAACTGATGTTAGAGGCTTTTCATCTCTAGCTCCAGCATTCTGGAATTCCATGTATGAAACACAGTTGAATTCTCTGTCATCCAATATCACAATCCTCATATTAATGAACCAGATTATTGGATATTGGATACTTAAATGTATTCATGTTACTATAATTTAATACAGAGTGTAGGGTCTGATTCTGCAGTAGGGAATTTCTTTTGGGATCAAAATATATTGCTTTTAATTGTACAATGATTTGTAAAGTTTAGCATTTAGTCCAATATATGAAAAATATGTCTATCCCAAAGATCAGTACTGGAAATTATTTGAATTTTTTAGTGGAATTATAATTTGTATACATGATTCCACTACTGTATTAATAAACTAAACTACTTCTGCATCGTACAGAGCTTACTACATTATATTGTATTCATGTACTTTTTACTGGTTTACAAATCTGTAATCTCAAGGATATATCTGAACTAAATACTTCAGGATTAGGATTGCATTGACATCAGTGCAACATAAAATGGGCACTGCACTCCTGAATGTGTCCTCCATCATACCACTCAACTGTCCCGATTTTCACAGAGTGTCCAGAGTTTTGCCTCATATTTTTGCTCTGTTCCTCATAAAATTTTGGTTTTATGGGAAATCACTGAGGAATGAAGTCACTAAATAATGACATTCATTTGAGTTTAACACTTCATATCATTAAATAAATGTATGCTAACACTGATCCTGTGTTTTCTAGCAACTTTCTAAGTTTATAACAGCAATATTTAAAATCTGTCTATATTTTTGGGCCCTTCCCTCCATTATTTTAGGCTTTGTACTAAGAGGTTGAGCGGTATGGCCCTTCTTCTGATATGATGCTTAAAACCAAGATCCCCATCTTACTCATTTGGTGGATATAAAAAAATCCTACAATACTTATCAAAAAGAATAGGGAAGTTCCCTGGTTACTCATCAAAATTCCCATAGTTAATATCAATAGCACCTCCTCTCCTCCCTGAACTGAGGCTACTGGCCCGGTGGGGCTGACCTGATCCACAAACTAAAAATAAATAAATAAAAAAATATATGGATTAACTTGTTGATTTGGATTAGTCTTGTGCTGTTCGTGTTTCAGTATATGATGTTCTTAGCTTAACTGTTGGTTATTGTTTGTATACTTAATTATTTATAAATGTAAGACTGTATGAGAAAACAAGCCAAAAGAAACTTTACAAACGTTTTAAATCCAACAAGCACTTATTTTCTCTCCTTAGTTCCTTCCCTGGCTGATATAGAGGGGAAAGGTTTTAGGACAGATTTGATATTAGAATTATTTTATTCTTCCACTCATCTTAGGTATATAAAACTCTTAACTATTAGTCCTTTAAGTGGAAGCTCATGCCTATCCCTCAGTCTTATTGTTTTTGACATGTTTCTAATATTTGAACATGCCTTAAAACTATATATGATTGTATGCATTCTGTGTCTAGGGCCTTTACTTCTGCTATTGTTGGAGGAGGTATGCCTAGGTACAAATTCAGACATTTTCTGTTGAAATGAAATCTGAATTTTTGTATTCAGCTCTGAGAAAAAAAAAGATTTTATTTAACCCATATCCTACTCATATCCACCAATAATTTGATGAAAGAAGGAATTAGCGTAGAGAGTTTCTAAAATTGTTCAGTCTTTTTCAGTCAAAACTAAGTTGTCAAGATAGATCTTGTGGCCACTTCTGTATGTCTGCCCAAGGATGTGTCTTTTTTTTCAATATTTTCTTAGTAAAACAGTTTCTGATAGGAATTGTTTCATCTGATATCACCCTGTAAACAGGTTACTCCTTCATGGGAATTTAACTTTCTGTTGGAAAAGTTAACCACATCTCTGTTTGAACCTGCACATCAAGCAGATTTAAGGTTCATTACATGGCTAACAGCTCTTCTATTTACTCTGATATCTGCAAGATAAGTATCTGACTCGTAAGCTCTCTTGGTGTGCTATCCCTATCTGGTCTGCTTTTGGGACAGGGTATCAGTAAAAAGCTAATCTTTCGTCTATGGCCAAAGTTATTTCAGAATTCATAGGTTCATAGGTTCATAGGTGTGTACTAGGCTAATGGCCCTGGAGCCTTTACAAGCCTAGCCCATAGGATTACCCTGGCATAGTGCCACCTGACCTTAGTTCCCAGTGCCTTTGTCGAGTAGAGCCACTAGAGTGATCTCCGGGGTGAATTTTCTATTTCCCATCCACTCATCAAGATTTCTCTTGACAAGGGCCAGTGAGGTGCTCTATTTAACATGTATGGTAAGTCTATTCCATAGCATTGGCAGTCTCTGGGTTATGAACCTGTCCCTACAGCACATTCTGACGATTGTGGTAATGAGGTTGAGGTCTCTGGAGCGTGTGGTGCAGAGGGATTGGGATTTCTTTAGATGTAGCATTTCTAACAGACCTGGGTCAGACGTGGCTTTATAAGTCAAGCAAAGATTGCCTCTAAGTAGGCGATATGAGACAGAGAATAGTTAGAGTTTTTTGAGTCTGTCCATATATAGGACAAGTGTTTAAGGCCTAGGATCCTCTTTGTGAGGTACTTTTGCAGCCTCTCCAGTTGTTGTTTTATAATTAGACCATCGGTTTCCCAGCATTCTATTCTAATCCTCAGAACCATGGAGAAAAGATCACTAATACTCTGGACATGCATATGCTGCTCAGGTAGTATCTTGACAGAATCAGTTCCTTTAGAACAGCCAGTTATCTATTTATTTCTCATGCTGGGACTAAGAAAGGGAAACAACAGACTAGTTGCAGTTGTTTGTCCTCAGCTTTGTTATACCCACCATGATAAACCACTTCCAGGCAGTATTAAGGTACACATTCTGAAAGCCATTGCCCAGGGGCTCCTGGATCCATATCCTTCCTCCTTCTAGGTTGGATAGGATTTGGTAATCAACCCATGTAGCCTAAGCGTTACTACAGCAGTTTGAATGCAGTAGTTGCACCCACCCTCAATCCCAGGTATTGTATATAGTTATTGTTGAGAAATAGTTTTGATGGCTATTTCTGTTTTTTATACTTCAGGTGGAGTATACTTTTTTTTTAACCTTAAAGATTTCCAACTCTTATTGCTAATTTTCCCTCCTAAGTGATGACCACCCAGCGGTCAGAATGAAAGTCTGAGAGGGAGCAAGAGCTTCTGGAAGTGGCCAGTTGTTGTGTCTTGGGCAAGACACAACCCATATCACCTAAAGCCTACTGCAGCAGTGAGTAATTTGAACACTTACTGTTATGGGTAAGTATACACGACTGTATCTTATAAGTTAATACCTAGGGAAAAAAAGTTTGTTTTTAGGTATCTACCTATAGCTACTGCTTGTCATTTCATTTGAACCTAATATTATATCCATTTCACTTTTTTATGTTAGGAAAGAAATTGCTGTACATTTTCACCTGATGGAGTCATTAATGCACCATATGAAAGTTTTTAAGCATTCACCTAAAACTACTCATTTTGTTAGCATTAGAAACTTCTCTGAGAAAAAAATACTTCTAAGAATTCAAATTCTGTTCTAAAAAAGCTTAAAGAATCTTGAAGGAATATCAACATTGTTCGATTTATTTTTACTCAGCTTGAGATTGACTACTTACTTTTATAGACAATGGGCTCCGTTAGACTAAATCTGGTGCTTATCTGAGCTGCAGTTTAGTCTCACACAGAATTAAACACACAAAAGGAAAGTAGAAGCACACTGACACAATAAACGGCACGGACTTTTTAATAAACGTAAGCGCTTTCAGCTAAGCAAATGCTCAGCCTTCATCAGACAAAAACCAGTTAACACAGCTTGGTTTTTATACATAAAACCTACATCTATAAGTGGCTAAACAGCCAATCACATTACTAAATTGATACAGGATATTCTTATATCTTTTAATTAGCTAGAACAACTTCTTACAAGCCTATGTTAATCATCTGTTAAGTTACTACTCCACTAAACAACTTGATGAGTGCCTTATTTAAAAACAAATATTAAAAAACACATTTTTTAAAAAACACACAATAACCATAACTGAAGACATAACAATTTCAATTAAATTGCCTAAGGCTTTTACCAATCCTAAATCTAAAATGTTTTGAAAGTGGAAATCTCACTTTCTTACAACTAATAATTATTACCCCCCCAGTTACACACTGGATAAATTATTAACTACTAATGCTTATCTAAGGAGAGCTTTAAGCTTAAGAATACACTTAATGGAGACATAGTCGTTCAAACCTGGAAGCAAATGTGCACATGTTCTAATCTGCCATAATACCTCTTGCTCTTCTAAATGTAGCTGCCAGGGCCCTCCCCTTATGTCATTTTTGATGTGATGTACTACACTGAAAGTGAAACAGTGGTCAGGGAATTCTAGCACATGCCTGGCAAGTGCATTTGTGAGGTCCTTCCTATCTATAGCATACAGGTGCTCGTAAATTCTTTTCTTTATTTTTCTCTCCATTTTGCCAATATAGAAGGAAGGACATTTTTCACATAGAGCCACATATATCACGCCATTGGTGTCACAATTGTAATTACCCTTAATGAAATAGTTTTTACTGTTGATATACACTTTGTTACCAACATGGATGAACTTACATTGAGGGCACATACCACATTTATGCATTCCTACAATTTTATTTTGAATTTTAGATTTAACCATAGCCGTTTCAACTAGATTTTTAAGATTAACACCCCTACGGTATGTAAATTCTGGATGTGTCCCAAGAACCTTAACCAGAGCCCTATCCTCAAGTATGATATTCCAGTTTTTAGCCACTATTTCTCTGATAGCTTTACAGTCCACACTGAAAGTGAACAAAAAGTTGATTCTAGAATGTACAGTGGAATCCCTCTTAGAGGTGTCCTTACCCGATCTACTCATTAAGCCACCCACCAACAGTGGAGTAAAGTGGCCATTAGCCCTTTTAACCTGTACTTCATCCGTCATCTCTTTTATGAGGCTATCAGGATAGCCTCGAGCCAGAAACATTTTACTGATTTTTTTACATTCCATCAGAAAGTCATTATCATCTGAAATCATTCTAGCAGCTCTGACAAGTTGCCCTTTAACTACACTCCTTTTTTGATGAAAGGGGTGACAACTAGAAAAATGCAAATAGCTGTTAGAATGGGTTGGCTTTCTGTAAATTAAAGATTTAAATTTGTTGTTGATTTTATCCTTACAGATTTTTACATCTAAAAAACTCATTTCATCCACTCCAATAGTGTACGTGAATTCTAAGAAGTTGGTCATTCCAGAAATATTGTCTATAAATTGTGGAATAAGGTTTTGCGGACCCTTCCAGATAAAACACATGTCATCTTGGTATCTAGTGTACCAAGTGACATGTTGTTGATACAGTTCACTATTGAACAAATAATTGCGTTTCCAAAAAGCCATCACACTGTTAGCAAAACTACACCCACAGGGAGATCCCATGGCAATCCCTGTACTCTGGAGAAAAAAATGGTCCTTAAAAATTAAAAAGTTATTTGCCAGGACCAAGTCCAATAATGTTTCTACTAAGTACATCTGACCATTAGTGGCCCTCTTGGTCACCATAAAATTCCTTGTCCAGTCAATACCTAGTTGATGAGGTATCACTGTATACAGATCTTTAACATCCACAATCAGGAAGACCAAGTCTACATGGTATTCAATTTTATTAAAATTCTCCAAAAAATCCCAGGAATCTTTACAAATCTGTGGTTCCCCCTGGATGTATGGTTTAAGAATACCATTGATGTACTTGGCACAAGCATAAGTAATAGAACCCCGCCCATCAACTATAGGCCTCAATGGGGGATCTATTAAATCTTTATGAATTTTGGGTGTGCCAAAAATCGTGGGAACCTTAGGTGCTGGCATTGACAAGTATTGAAAGGTGTTACAATCAATACTACCTTCAAGGAATAAGTCATCCAGGACACCCCTAATTTTCTTATAGGCTAAATTTAGTTCATTCAAACTAGATCTCAAATAGGTGCCAGACTGTAAATGAGACAACATTTTATTTTCATAAAAGTATTGGTCCATGAACACCAGACCCTCTCCCTTATCTGGTTTCATGACTCTAACTTTACATTCATTAAGGAGTGAGATAAACTCCAGTTCATGTTTGCATATGTTACTTCTCATTCCCAACCCGTGTCTATTGTTGTTAAGTGTGGCCCTAAAATCAATGTCACATACTTTTTCAAAAGTAGTTAGCCCACCAAACAAAGGTGGGTTAAACACACTTGAGACTCTAACTGAATTTAGAAGTGCAGGTGTATTCCCTAGAGATACTGCCAGATTTAGTTTTCGAACATACAGTTTGAAATCTATAAGTGTTTTAACAAGGTCACTCCTTTTGTCAGGAATGAACATCAAACCTTTTGAAAAAAAGTCAATCAGAGGTTGCTCAACAGTTAAAACAGTGTAATTATATATTTTAAAGTCACTATGTTGAGCTGTGAGAATCTCAGGTCCTGTCTCTGAGAAGAATGTCATCTCCTCCGTCGATTCGGTAAGTATACACGACTGTATCTTATAAGTTAATACCTAGAGAAAAAAAGTTTGTTTTTAGGTATCTACCTATAGCTACTGCTTGTCATTTCATTTGAACCTAATATTATATCCATTTCACTTTTTTATGTTAGGAAAGAAATTGCTGTACATTTTCACCTGATGGAGTCATTAATGCACCATATGAAAGTTTTTAAGCATTCACCTAAAACTACTCATTTTGTTAGCATTAGAAACTTCTCTGAGAAAAAAATACTTCTAAGAATTCAAATTCTGTTCTAAAAAAGCTTAAAGACTCTTGAAGGAATATCAACATTGTTCGATTTATTTTTACTCAGTTTGAGATTGACTACTTACTTTTATAGACAATGGGCTCCGTTAGACTAAATCTGGTGCTTATCTGAGCTGCAGTTTAGTCTCACACAGAATTAACCCGAATTAATATTTTAGTTTTTTACTGTTTTACAGTAAACCAGCAAGGAAAGCTTCAGGGGGCAGTTTCATTCTGTGTTCTGTACTTGGACTACTGTGAAAAAATACTGAGAATGTCCACTAGATGGGGATATTGGGGAACAACTACATGCTATTACATGCACTTATAGAGGAAGTTTCATCCATTCTTGATTTTTTTGAATGGCTCAGGTACTTTACCATATGATTTGTTTTACAAAATAAAGGTATAGAAATGATGTCAAGTTTTCCACATCAACAGTGAAGGAGTTGCTCTGCAAAACTGTAGTTTGCTGTTTTGAGTTTTTTGTGAAGATAATAAAGGTATTACTTAGCTTAGTGCTGAAGCTTGTTTTTAGCTGTTTTTTTTATAATCACCTTATTAGTCTCTCTCTCTCTCTCTCTCTCTCTCTCTCTCTGCACACACACACACACACACACACACACACGCACACGCACACGCACACGCACACACACACACACACACACTCACATAAAAGATGATGCTATATATAGTTCTAAACAGATTCATCCAGTTTAAGACCTGTTACTCTGACGCAAACATAGGCAATCAGATCCTTGGAAAATATAGGCTGACAGGATTCTAAAGGAATGCATCAAAAATTATATGCCAAAAGACAGGATTTATAGTTGGGCAAAGGATGCCTGATAATCATTTTGAAGGCTTATCAAGTTTAATAAACCAGGTTTTCTAGATGGCGTCGGATTCAAGAAATGGCATGTCCAGAGTGTCCTTATCATACTTGATCTACATGAAAGACTATGACCAAACAGGAATTCATTTATTGTATAGGGTTCTACTGAAGCAAATACATTTTCATAAGATGATGATATATAATTTCCTGCTTCATACTTTTTGATAATTGCATACCGGACCTTTTAATAAATATGCTTTACTGGGTCCTCCTCCATTTCTAATCTTATAAATCAAGTATGTTAGGAGTCAATGGTTAAAAAGAGGACTTGAGATATGATCATTTCCTTTGTGTCATGAGCTGAGTTGAAGCTGAACACAACTGGCAAGGAATTTTCTATGTGGTCAGTTAAAATTATTTAAAGAAATAGACTGAAGGAGAATGAGGTATTGATGGAAGAAAATATGCAGGACAGCAGCAGTGAGAAGAACAGTCTTCTACATTGATTATGATGACTTTGTTTTTTTTTTGAAATGGCTGATGGGCATAAACTTGTAACAACCTGCTGTACTTCACCTTCGACAAGAAAAAAAGCTCACAAAATTAGTTTGGCCAGGTTCTTATCTAGGCAGCATGGTATGTCAGAACTATTACACATCTTTTCAAACTGTCAGGGACAGCTCATCTTCAGAATAAGTTAGCATGCACGCACGGCAAACATGGAAGGATGGGACAGAGTACTAAGTCTGCCCTTTGTGGAAGCTCAGAGCCTACTATGAAGTTTGAGGGATGGGCAGTTGATGGATATGGTTTGTCCACTGATCTCCCATAGTGACATAGTAGAGATTTACATGTCCAGTGAATGTTACATACACTGCAAAAACAGTCTTTGATGTCTTTCATAACAAACCGATAAGGTAGGGTCCAACTAGTGTTACACTGAGTGGGACTGATTATGATCTCTGCTGTTCTGGTTAGAATGAGGGTGATGGAGAAAGAGAATGCTGTCATTCTGAGTAGAGCTGGAGATGAACAGCAACCACCTGCAGGGTGGATATAGCTGCAGAAGGGAGAAATGATTTCTGTCTAGTCTGAGATGAAGTAAATGTTTGACATACCAGAAAGACAGGGGAGACATCACTCCCTGCCATGCTGCATCAGGACTTACAGACCATATGCTGCCAGGCCTGGCGTGGGGGATAGAGTGGACTGGGTAACAGAAATAAGGACTTGAGAGGACAGGTTTGGAGGTAGACAGGATTCCACTTGATACCAAACAACAAAGAGTTAGATGCATTATATTCTGTAGTGAATGTTCAGCCCGCATGTTTTTCTACATGCAATTCATCTTATGGGTAAACACTGCAAAATGTGTCCTTCAACAGCTACAACCCCTTGACTCTGCATTTTATTAATGGTACTTCACATTCCCTTATTGTAGCAATATTTTTCTTTAGAGTCTAGAACAGGGGACTTTTATGAATAAGCAGCTATCCTGGGCTTTTTGATAAATTGATGTCTCTTGTAGTTCTGGGTTTGCGGCAGTCATACATTTTTTATCTACTGATATCTCTATGTCATGTTCCTTCAAAAAAATCATTGAATGAGTGTTTTTGTCTACTTCATATTCCTTTCCTGTACTGCAGATTGCCATAGTCCACATTTTGCATTTATACCTTAAATAGTTTATCCTTTGTTCTAAATTATAAAATAAGAATGGAAGTTGTCAGAAGTTATTGATGAGTCTTACACAGTTAGCATATCTGACCACTAGTGCACATTTCTCCATAGGAAAATCTGAAAATACTAATGGCCTTAAGGTTATACTCTGGTATAATCCTGCTTACAGTAATACACATAGTATAACGACTGTACTCCATTTTGCATTCTACATTACATTAATATTGTATAAATGTACAGTCTGAGTGCGGTGTAACTCATGAACTTTGGCTAAAATGGGTGCACTTAGAATTGGTCCACCCCCCAGGTTAGCAAACATAGTAAATTAAAATAATATATCATTAATTTGGTCAAGCAAGTTAACTAGGCAAGGATAAAGCTAGTATCTTAAACAGTCTAGAGTAACAATTCCATCAGCATATCTTTAAGAAGACACTTGTATGCCTACATACAACCAATCTAATCTTGATGAGAACCTGAAAAACTCACAATGGCATTGACCGTAAGTTAAGGTTGAACCCAAGAGCCTAAGGCTGTGACACAAACAACTTAAATTTTGTGTCATTAGGCTACAGTGCATAATTTCTGGTATTTTCATTTTTTCTAGTTCAAGTCTTATTTCATTTTTTTAACTGTTATCCCCATCACCCAGCCAGTTAAGTTCTGCAAATAATTATCACTGAATACTTCCTTTATTATTTTAGCTATAACATTTTTGATTAACTGAATTAAATAGCTTGCAGAAATGTCGCTATTAGTAAACACCCTGGAATCTATCAGGCAGGCTTCTGCATAAGTTATATATACCATGTGTTTTTCTACTTGATATTCCAGTATAATATCTATGGTATGCAATATAAATTGTATATTTATTTCTTATTGTCCAGTCACTTGTGCTGATAACATGGAGGATTGTAACCATCTCTGATTTTTTGTTTATTCGTTTATGTTTAATTGATTGATTATTTTATTAATTTTTTGTTAATTTATTTCTGTCAATGAACGGGTAGCTGTACAGGTTCAAAACCCCTATTAAACATGACCTGGGCCACTCAAGCAGTCACAGCATACAGAGATATCAAAGCCAACATAATCTAATTTAATGTTATATATAATATGTTTAAAGACATGACATTTGACATGTATAGATACATATTTATAGTATTCAGATATAACAAAATAAATCATACACAGAAATGACCTTGTTCTTGTGAATTTATATAGATTAAACCCTCAGGAATATCACATGTGACACAAAGTAATCTTATAGCTTCATAGGTTCATAGGAGACTACCAGGTTAACAGCTCAAGAGCCCATACAAGCCTAGCCATTATTATTATCCACATTTTACCTGATTTCCAGTCCCTAAGCGCTAAAAGATGGCTTAGGTTTGTGTCTATGCCTTTGAGTATTTTACAGACTACTCCTGTCCAAAAAGGACACAGATGCCAGCCCAGGAGTAAATTTACACTTCCCCTCCCCATCCATTTATCCAAACTGCATTTGAAGATGGTCAGGTAAGAGCTCTGCTTTAAATGACATACCTGTTTCTCTCCAGCAACTTTTGTTCATGTCACAGAGCAGGTTTAGATCCTTAGTTTGGGTGGCCCACATGCAGTTTGTCTTGTGAATGTGTAACAGTTCCACCAGGGCTGGCTTCAAGAGTGCCTTGTAGTTTGGACATAGATCATCCCTTAATTGTCAGTAGGAGACAGAATAAAGGGATAGGGCTTTTAGTCAACACACATAGAACATGTTTATATCCTGAATTTTTTTTCATAAGGAACCTGTGTTGCAAGTGCCTGGTCAGGTACATGCTGAATGGTACATTGTACTCGATTATTGGTCTGATAAAGGCCAAGTACAGTGGGACTATAACTTCCTTGGAGCTGGAGGCCATGCTTTTACTTATAAGCTGAGCCACACAGAAGGACTTACTCACCACTGTGGACACATGGCAGTCAAAGTTCAAGCTACTATCTATCTGTGTACATAGGTCTTTCACATCTGGGTCCACTCTTAAGGGGTGCTATTAATGTTGTAATTTTCAAGGGTATTTGACTTCCCAAAGGGTATGATTATGCATTTCATTGTGTTTAGTTTTAGGCCATGTCTCTGGCACCAAGCATTTGTCTGAGTCAAACCCTTTTGAAGGATATCTGCGTCACTGGAGTATTAATTCTTTGACCCGACTTGCAGTCATCAGCAAATGTAGTCTGCCAAAGGTCTTCTACATTAGGCTTGAATTCAGAGAAATATATTCTGAACAGGAGAGGTCTCAGCACTGAGCCCTGTGATACAACACTAGTGATTGGCCTCTTTCTGGATCTGGATTCTCCCACTCCAACAACTTGTGTCCTGTCTGTGAGCCATTTGGCTATCCATCTGGTGATGTAGGAGTTTATACAAAGTTTTGTAAGTTTACCTACCTGAGTGGATGCTGCGGTGGTGGTGCTGCGGTAGCATTGTCACCTCACAGTAAGACGACGTACTATTCGATTCTCAGCTAGAGCGTCTTCTGTGTGGAGACATGC
Organism: Protopterus annectens; assembly: GCF_019279795.1. Lineage (NCBI taxonomy): Eukaryota > Metazoa > Chordata > Ceratodontiformes > Protopteridae > Protopterus > Protopterus annectens. The sequence goes on along the minus strand of NC_056728.1, from coordinate 1,169,692,258 downwards.
GTGAATGGGCGTACCTTCGTTGATGGTTGTGTGTCAGGGCCGGCAACTCGGCACGTAAAAATCTGCTGCCAATCATTAGCGGACCGGAGTTCTGCTGTGGCGTCCCCTAACTGGGAAAAGCCGAAAGGCACAACAACAACAACCTATAATACCTGAGTGGGGAACTGTGTCAAATGCCTTAGACAGGTCAAGGTAGGCAATATTCACTGTTTTACCCTCATCCATGGCCTAGTGACTTTCTCAAAGAAATCCACGAGACTGAGTAGGCATGACCTGCCCTTGACAAAGCCAAACTGGGTTGGGTCCAGTGTTTGAAGGTTTCTGATGTTGTTATTCACCAGGTACATGGTTATTCTTTCCATGGCCTTGCATATAAGACTAGTACAATTTGTGGTATCTGTAATTTCCTGGGGCTAATGATAGTCCCTCTTTATGCAGGGGGAATGACTGTTGTCCTCCACTCCACAGGGACAAAGCCAATCTGGAGGCTGTGGTTAAATAGAGATCCTAGTGGGCCTGATCGGTCCTGTTTCAAGCTATTTAAGAGCCATCCTGGGGTACTGATCAGGCACATCAAAGCCAGGTTTTAGATTTAGGGAGCAAAGTGGTGACCTGTTCTTTTGTGATGACTGGTAGA
>NC_056728.1:1169354121-1169386621 GCF_019279795.1 Protopterus annectens | reverse complement strand
GCATCCAAAAATATCTCTCAGATTTTTGAGCCTATATTTTATTTTATGTGGTATATGTAAGCTTGGGTATGAATTACATGCTGCCTCTGTCCAGTAGAGACATATGTGCCAGACCTGAAATGAATTTCCAATTCCCCATTCACTGGTCCAAGTTATACTTGAATAGGATCTTGGAAGAACTCTGCTTCACATGGATGAGAAGCCTGTTCCAGAGGAACGGAATTCTGTAAGACATATACCTGTTCCTACAGAATGTCCTGTTTATGTTGCAAGCAAGGTTTAAGTCCCTAGATTAATTAGTTTTGATACTATAGATTTTGTGGATGTGCAAAAGGTCCATAAGACTGTGATCCAAGGATGCTTTGTATGGCAGGCACAGATCACTTTTCAATAGTCTGTTGGAAACCAAGTATAGAGATAAGGCTTTAGGGCAATTTGCATGTACACTGTATTCATTTTGTGAGGAAACTCTCTGCTGCATGTGCCTCTAGAGATAACACAACACAATTTTTGGATAAAGGTGTCCATGAACTTAAAAATAGCTGACAATTGCAGTAACTAATATAGAATGTATGTTTTGTATAATTGTTACTTACAAAGAAATACTATTACTGGTTTTCATGTAAGAGCACAGATGGGTATACATTTATTTGATCAGCCAGCGGATGGTCGATCAGAATACGGTCAAAAGCAGTGCAGCAAAACCTCAAAAATGCAAATGCAATTGTTGCGAATCGCAAAATACCTCACCCCCTTTTTGACTCGTGGTAGCGCTTGTTTATGTGGTAGAGCGGTCTGAAATGTTGCATTCAGTGTTTTGTACAACATTTCTGCCATTTGGCAATGAGAAATTTGGTAACAACACTCGGTGTTATACCCGATCGAGCAATGTTAGCTCGAACAAATGAATGTATTCCGAAAAGATGATCTGGTTAATAATAATGTACTGTAGCATTTGCCTTAAAGTGCTGAAACAAATGATTCCCCAATAGCTTGTCTACATACAACAAGGCAAAAGCTGTTAGTCTAGCCTTCTACTCAACATATTTTAAAAATAATTTTAACTGAGGGGAAGCTCGCTGCACCTCTCACAGAGGAGGTATATATATCCCAACACCACTTTTACACAAACACGGGAAAAGGAAAAAACACACCCTAGGATGTAATAAAATCTGTGTAGGCATAGTGCAGAGCCTACATGGAGGGTACTGTGACCATGTAGCCAGTTCCCCCTTGGTAGCACGCCATGCATATTAATGAGGGCACATTACTGAGGGAGAGCTGTGTAACACGGTTATTGAATCAGTGTAGGGAGTGTGTTACTGTGTCCACAGATGAGTAACACATCCCAGGCACTGTGAAAGTGCATTATATCAATGTAGTGAAAGCTATTTATTTATTTATTTGTTTGTTTTTTTTGTGACGTTTGCATGTCGCAAAGTGGCAAGCAGCAATTGACATGTGCCAGGCATCTAAAAATAGAAACCGGATACATTTAATTATTAATGCAAAGGTCAAGTCTAAGCATAGCTGAGCAGATTTGCACAGCACGTGCGGTACTCAACAGTGCTTAAATGAGGCTAAGAGGTATATCTAAAAGTATAGCAGTATTCTACACATAAAATGTAGCCATATTGTTAGAGTGACAGCCTTATGTGCAGTAGGTACAGGTGTGAATACACAGATGAGTTATTAATCATTTATCTTTCAAATACAAATTATGCCACTTATTTTTAAATCCTGATGTGCTGCACTCAGCTAAGCTCCACTAAGCCCTGCTAAGCCATGCCAAGCACTGCTTAAACAAGATCTATTTTAGCACTGCTGGGCACTCCTTGACACTGCGCAGCTCTGCTTACCTGGTCTGGGCACTGCTAAGTGGTGCCAAGCACTTTACTGCTAAGCATTGCCAGTTTAAGCACTGCTGAGCTGAGCTTAGCTGATTTTTGCAGTGCTAAGTGGCTCACTGCATTTTTAAAAATTGCCCAGTGGCATTAAAGAGTGAGAAAACAGGCTATATTTAGCTCAACAGGTGGGAATACAGCATAAATAGTTGGAGTTAGAACTGTGCAGGAACTATGGCAGGTGTTGGAGAGGGTGAGCACTTCCAGATGCATTGGTGGGGCATTCTGGAGTCCAGGGTCATGGTTGGACTCCTAGTGAAAGACCATGATGACTGGCTGCTGCAGGGACAGCTCTAGAGTTCACAGTCCAAGGCAGAGGCCTGGGACTGGCTGGCATGTGATCACACCAGTGCTACAGGTATCCCCCACACAGGTGAGCAGGTCCATCACTACTATGACGACCTGAAGTATAGGAAGGGGGATCTTCTGGACACTTGGGTCTAGGAAGGTCGGGTTGGGAATACCCCATAAGTTTGTAAGCACTGTTAGCATTGTTTTATCAATACCTAAACTGAATGTTGGAGACACAGGTATGCATAATGGTGTGCTACTCTCCCTACAGCTGCAGAGGAGAGCGCTCACAATGTGGAGGTATATGGGGGGCACATGGCCAGGCTGCATCCTGAGTGTGGTGAGTAGGGATTTAACTTGCAATCTGCAGTCATATGAGCAGGAAAGAATAAAGCATTAACTGCCAGTAGGTATATACAGTTTTGATTGTATTGCAATGAATGTGGTCATACACGTGGACTGCAATAAGTGATCACTGTCAAATGTACTGCAATAAGCAGGGAAGAGTAAATTATTAACCTTGATAATGTAAATGAAATAAAGTTTCAGTTGCAATAACTGTGCAATTACAGCTGTAGTACAACACCTGCAGTAGAACTAGTGCTGTGCAATAAAAATGTGAAACTATAGCAGTAATTGCATGAAGGTACAGGTAATAAAGCTGTTTTATGCAATCTGTGTGTAGGTAATCGAATATGACAACTGTTCCTGAATATCAACACAAAACAGGACCAGTCCCTCTCTTAAGGTATATCTCATATAGAGTATTGTACAATAACTGTAGAGTCACAGCTGTGTAACAACAAATGAAGTTGGTTTCGTGAAGGGCCAATCTTGTCTTCTCAACCTAATTGACTTCTTCAGATCAGTCTCCAGAGCTGTGGATGAGGATAATATGGACCACACAGCCTATCTGGGCCTCAGCAAGGCTTTCAACACCATCCCCCACTCTGGAATCATAGATAAACTTACTAAGCTGGACATCAATCCCTACGTCACTCGACTGGCTTACTGACAGAACCCACACTGTAAAAGTAGCCAACTCGAAATCCATCTCCAGAAAAGTGACAAGTGGAGTACCTCAGGGTTCAGTCCTGGGACCACTCTTGTTTGGCATCTACTTTTGTGAACTACAGACCAACACCAAGGGACTCTGGTTAACAAAGTTTGCAGATGACTGCAAACTGGGAGTCATTATCAAATCCCCAAATGATGTGGATATCCTACAAAAGGGCCTTACAGAAACAGATGCTTGGTGCCAGAGCCATTGGCTTAAGTTCAATGCCAAGAAATGTATAGTTATTCCCTTTGGGAAAAACATGTACCCATGAATTACCACATAAGTGGCAGTACACTAAACACCAAAAGTGTGATAAGGGACCTAGGGACACAGGTGGACAATGGTCTCACCTTCGATAACCACATCACCACAACAGTCAGGAAATCTTTCTATGTGGCACATCTCATTACTAAGGGCTTTTCATCCAGGAAAAAGGAGGTCATTGTCTCTCTGTACTCATCCCTCATTAGACCCATTATAGAGTACAATACCCCGTTTGGTATGTACCTCACAAAACATCTGCAACAGTTGGAAAGGCCACAGAAATACCTCACTAAAAGAGGCCTCAAGCAGATGCCCTATGCTGATCGTCTAAATAACTCCAGCTATACTCTGTCGCATATCGTCTACTCAGAAGTGATCTTTGCTTAACATACAAGATCATGTCAAACCCAGAGCTGTTGGACATGCTGCACTTAAAGAAATCCCAGTCGCTCAGAGCCACATGCTCCAGGGATCTAAAACTGGTCATCACAATGAACAAAACATGCTGGAGGGATAGATTCCTGTCCCAGAGACTCCCCATTCTCTTGAATAGACTGCCCATACATGTCAAGCAGAGCACCTCTTTGGCCCTCTTCAAAAGGAACCTTGATGACTGGATGGGTGATAGGAAATTCACCCCGTGGATCATGTCAGTTGCCCTACTAGATAGGGGAATAGGGAAGTGAACTTCCTGGGAAAAATAGCCGGGGAAATGTTATGGCTAGGCTTGTATAGGCCCTAGGGCCAATAGCCTAGTACCAACCTATGAAGCATAATACCTGTTCTGCAATAACACATGAAGCTATAACAAGAACACCCATGGTATATTGTGTATATCAGGATTGTCTTGCGTTAGCCATTGCATTTCAGCTATATACATTCAGGATCTGAAATACAGTGCTACAGGCAAGTATAACAGTGTAATAGCTGCAGACTACATATATACTGTCCACAAATGTATGCAGGTTAGATAGCCAACCCAATAATCTGATATGGTATGTAGATTTCACAGATATTTCCACCCACAAGCAATATCATGTGTACACCTGCATTTAGTGTAGCAATGTGTAGTTAACTTAGTATCTCTGTCATGCAGAAATTGCATGCATGTGTGTCCAACTGTCAATGCAGTCCACTATAAAAATGGATAACTATTACCAGGTCTTGTTTTTGTTTCCAGGTGAGCTCTAGGCAAATATCAGTCAATCATTAATCAGCATTGACTGAGTAGCTCAGTTTGTTAAATGTTCTATATGAAGTACATTTTTGCACACACAGACTAGGGTTCGAATCCAGTAGCATATATTAGTAAATAGCACTGAATCAGTTATGTTATGATAACAGACTTTCTCTCCACCTGAACTACAGGTAAATAGATGAGGTAGCCCATATTATGGGGATATAATTGTGTGTACAGATGTCACAGACTATTAAACTCATTACCAGGCATGTGATAATAGTGCAGAAAACGAAGTAAATAAGTACAACTGTTAATAAACTGAAATAAAGAAGTAAAATGTGTAATGTTGTTATGGCTGTATGCCTGGAGTAAATGTCAAATGTTGCTGCAGTTGATTAGGACATCTGATCTACATCCCTGTGCAGTCACTGCTATTGGTGTCTATCCCCATGCTTGCCAAGCAAGGCATGATAGTTGTTTACTCTCTGTACTGTACACATACAAGTGTCACGCTGTCACAGAATGTAATTATTGTTGTGTAATCCCACTCTCACTGATGTATCACTGACATGATAGATGTCAAAAGCAAAGTAACAGAACATCAGCACACAGAACACCTTGGTAGTTATATAGGTTTGCCTGATGTGCAAGTGTGCTGCGTAATTGTGTACCCACAGGTGTTACTCCTGGTGATACTGTCCCATGCGGATAGCTTGAGAAGCATGTCTGTGCTACAGCAGCTATAGGGCATCTATACACATAAGGAAAGGACAGACCTGTAGAGTAGATAGTGCTACTGTTGTCAACTATTTAGCTCACAATGGTATTAATGGACTGTATTTCTCTCTTCCCCCACCACTTCTCTTCATATATATCTGTTATTGTTATTCATTGGTTATGAATTACTATTAACATATGTTCTGCAATAAACATTATTTTGGGCATGTATTTCATTATTGTTATGTATTACAATGGTTGCATATTAACATATCTTGTTAAATTACCTATGTTACCTATGTTGTTGGCCTTATGCCGTAACGGTTACTGGCATGTTGTTCATATACTGCCTGTTATGTTATGTATTGCTGTGTTCCCTATAATATGCATTGAAAATGATTGGGCTATTGTCAATGTTCTGGCATGCTGTTATTACTAACAAAATGTTTTGTTCATAACTAACCTCTACACATTGCTATACCACTCTCACTACAGCATAACAGGGTAGGCTGGTTCCTGGTGATCAGCATACCTCACCTCAGCTGGCCATGGCACCAGGCACTAGCACATCTGGGACCCAGGCTGGTGGTGCCCTCTCCACAGGCCCTGCACCACCCATGGGGGAAATACCTTAGGGGACAGGGCCTGTCCACCCCTTGGAGTAGTGGCAGAGGGGTGGTAGACAACCAGGATCAAATACCAGCCATAGTGTGCAGGATTGTGCATAGGAGTTATGGTCAACACCTGTGCCAGATTGAAGGTAGACTGGACAGCCTGGTGGGGCCTGAGGAGCCTGGCACCTAGCCTCCAGCATAGCCACCTACAATGAAGGAGCAGTGTTGACTGCCCATGGTTGGGGATCTCAATCATGCTGCTGCCATCTGGAGACACATGCACCTCTGATTCTACAACACCCTCCCCATCAAAGGTGTTTACCCCCCTCATGTGTCACACACTGCCCCTGTATTCTGTCATGTCTGTCTTGTCTGTATGCAAATGCAACCTCTCCTACCCAACTTACCTCCCCACATGTACCTACATCCCTTCCCAACATTCCACTCTATTAAAAAAAAAAATGGGCCCCTGTCCACCAAACAAATATCTCCCCATACATAGCTCTCCTTTTCACACACATGTCCACCAGACACAGCTAATTCTTACATGAATTAATGAACACATTTACGCCATTCTCATCCCTCTTTCTGGAGTATGAGGCTCCAAATTCCACATTCTGTAATACCTGCACAGCTGTTGCTGTACAAGAAATGGAGAGTTATGCTCCTTTTCTACACCTTCTTGCACAACCCTACCTGCCTTTCAGTATGTTTTTTCCCCCTGCTTGCCTCCATTTCACTACTTTCCTATCACCCCCTTTTTCTTTTCTTTTTTTATTTTTAGCGCGGGTTTGCTTAGAGCTAAGCAGCACATCATGCAAACCAGCTTAAAAGTGACTTAATCATCTTATGTGTTTCTCACAGTGTTAGGCACATCTGCAAAATAATCACCCCACCACAGCTCAAACCTAGGCCCCTGTCGACTACAGCACAGTACATCAGCCCACTAGGCCACTCATCTTTGAATTAAAACAGGTGTTTCCAGCAACATATGATTATCACTGACACACTGCAAGTACATATAATGGGAAAATGGCAGTGTACTAGGGAGTGTCATGCAGGCACTACACCAGTACACAGTCAAATAAATAATAATGGATGCATGTGAGGCCTGGAATAGCAGGTATAGCTGTTAACTGTATAGACTGTTGCAGAATGTCCACGGTATTGACCCCTAGTTTGGGTCTGGTTTTCATAAAAACATATGCGTCTGGTAAAGTAGAGGTAAATCATCAAAGATTGAGGTTAGAAAATCATTACAGACATTTGAGTGTCACGCATCACACCCTTCAGAAAACACATGATGATGCAAATCCTGTTATTCTATCAACATTCTATATTTGTAAGAGCAATATGTCAAGATTGTCCCTAGTTTTGGGCCTGTGTCCCACTTGTATGTATGGCTTTGTCCACAGTTCTTACTCTAACAGGTTGAGAGGTATGATAGCAGATAACCATCCCCTTTCATCAGCACCATCTTTGCACACCTGCTAAAGCACAAATGGCAAAGTACCCCATATGTCTACAACTGGGACCCTGCTGCACAACAAATGTGTTTGAAAGCCATGCACATACTGATGGATGCAGAAAATGTTTGTCACAGACTGTATGCATGCACATATATCCTGCAAATATACTTGCTGCAGCACTGACTCAGTTGATCAGTCTGTTAAATGCCTTGCATGCAGTACATTTTGCCACCCACAGTCCTGGGTTCAAATCCAGTGTGTTGCATTTCAATTACATTCTTGTGAATACAGTAAATAATGACTGAGACATGCAATTTTAACCCACAGAGGTTGCTGCTACTGAATTATTTGCTACCCATGTTTGCAAGTCAAATGCCTGAAGGTAGGGACACACTGCAAATATTCGTATACCCTAACTATATGTTGCCTACTACTCTGTGTCTGGCACTGTTACGTAACATATGTTCCTTAGGCACATGCCTTGTGTGGACTGTAAAGGGTATCCTCACCCTGGATCTGCTGTAATGGCACAGCTGCCACTGCTGCCACAGTTACACGTACAGTTTCATGTCCTCCAAAGTGTTCACACTCCCCCCCATGTGTCCTCGGCTGCAGCAGTGGCTGCAGCCTGCAACATATGCAGCTGTATGTTAAGCTATCAGTTACAGACCTACCATACCTCCCAACCTATTAGAACAAGGAATCTAGACAAAACCCATACATAAAGGGGGGGTGGAAAGGTCCAGTGACAGGGACATGCTTCACAGTTTGCCCCTGCAAACATACTGAACTGATAGAATAGCTACCACTGCATCAGCATGCATATTCAGATGGGTATGACATCTGACACTCACATGTGTCTTCCCCCTTACTGACCTCAACCCACACTGTTTAATACTGAACTGCCAGATAATCACAATGTCATGGGACAATGGCCAAATATAGCATGCAAAACTGTGGACATACCTCATAAATCTCAACAGTGAATAGTATTTGTACCTATGCTCTGTGATGCTGCAGGCTCCACACCTCACTAATGCCCATCTCAAACACTGAAAAAAAGGCCACGGCCTACATGAAGGCCTTAAATATTACACTGTGCTGACATATCATTGACTAATGAAAGTGCAACCCAGCTGTTTTAGATGCAAGTAGCAGGTGTGAGCCATGGATTGGTGCACAGGCATTTATCTGTTAATGAGCATTACCTACAAAAGCCAATCAACTGCCTATGGGAAACAGGTCTGTATGTTGCTTCACCAAGACAGGCTATGATTTTGCAATCTTTTTTCTTGAGGATTTGTTCACAAAAGGATTACATTACTCTGGCAGGTATGGAATACATGTCTTTATGTACTGGGATGCAGATGGGAGGATGTAGGTATGGGGAATAGGGATTACAATAGTAGACCTGGAGTACAGCTATGGTATTGACATGTTGGTGATACACTGCTGTCCAACAGCTACAGGCATGCCGCTCCACTGTGCCTGCTGTGAATCAAATCACAGCTGTGGTCCTCTCACTCCTTCCTACAATGGTTGGCTCCTGCTCAAAAGCTAGTGGATTATGAGTTAAACATATTGACAGTATGTAAGGGTGGACACTGCTGTAATATCACATGATGTACTGTTAGTCAGTTCTTCTCAGTCTGTGACTGTCACACAGGAATAGTTCAAACATTGTAAAGGTGTCCCTGACTGTCCCAGATGTACTCTGGCTAAGCCACTGCTTTGTTGACTCTATCAACATTCATCTCGTCACTTCAGAGCTATGGATAACATATCTGGCAATCCCCTATAGCAGGAATCCAGGTCATAGCCATTATGAGTGTGGTAACACAGGCCCAACCTCAGCAACAACAGAGTGTACATATTGGCCATATAAAGTAAGACTATGAATAGACTAACATATATTACTGTAACATAGCTGTTTTCAGAGGGGTCTGGTGTGTGACTACCACATTCTCTATATTCTGACAACAATCATCAAATATTGGCCAAACCTTTGTCAGGCATCCACATGTATGTGGCAAAAGGTCCACATGTATCAAGCACATGTACACATTCCACAAACATCTGTGTACTGGAGAGGCGTACCTCTCAACCTGGAAACATCAAAAATCTGGACAAAGCCCATGAAAAATAGGTACACATCTGTATGTTGATTAACATACTATTTGCATACATAATTATGTAACCCCATCCACTCCAGTGGAATTGTGGAATACCAACTTTCAAACACAAACTGAGGAACACTGTGTGTATGTATATATGCATGTATCTGTAAGTGTGTGTGTGCAAAAAGACATATGATACCAGTAAATACATAAATAACCTGTGTGTGTTCTTTCACATATTCAAGTGTGTGTTTACTTGTGCACATGTTTAAATTTCACTGATAGAACTCATCAGGGAATCTCAGTAGTTTAGATGAACAAGGATCTCTGGCTGCCACATTGCAGAATGCACATATCTGTAATTAATGATATTCTTATCAATTTAATTATTAATAAACCATCTTCCAGGCAGCAAAATGTTTCCCCAAACAACATGCAAGAATACAAACACCATTAATCTTCAAAGGATTTTCTAAACACACACACACACACACACACACACACACACACACACACACACACACACACACCACCAAAATGAAACATTTCCCCTAGTGATGCATCCCCTCTGTTTCAAGTATGCACAAGCAACAAAATCGAACATTTACTGCAGACGTTTTTTTCTTTTAACCTGGAAGACCCTCAGCCATGGGAAGAAATGGTGGTTGGTGATAAATTTCCTCATGATTTCTTTAGAGAAGAAGACCGGTCCTCAACTGCCACTTGCTGCACTATCAAAGCCGAAGTAAAAATGAATGGCTTGGCTTGCCTTCCATTTCCTTGGAATTCTCCTTGCAATTTGCACTAAATATTAATTTAAACTAAAACAAAAAGCACTACTGTACTAGTCTAGCACAGTACAGGCAAGGCAGCTGCTCTCATCATACCAGAGCCCAGACTCACTCCACCACAACATTACTTGACTGAATTAATCAGTCTCTCATAGCTGCTGAAAATGTTAACTTTTGCAAACAGCCAGGTTGCTTGCCGAAATGCCACCAAAACAAAATAACCACAGGCAGAAGATTCAGAGCAGTACATACACATGCAAGACGTGACACACCCCCTGGAGCCCCTGCTGCACTGACTGAAGTCTGAAATGAACAGGTTGACTTGGCTATCACTGACTCTGTGACTTCTCGTTCTCTTAATAAAATAAAAAAAAAAAAAAAAAAAAAAACTGTTGGGTCTGTTGCTGGCTTGCTGCTCTGTCGTGCCATCCCATACCTACATTTCAGGCACATTAAAGTTTCTACTCTCAATCTGTGCTATGTTCCTTATGTTCACTCTCTGGTTATTCAAACTTTGCCTGAAAATGGGACATTTACTTTAAAAACAGTTTTCCTGCTAGGCTGCTTCTTCCCGTTATCCCTACATTATTTCATTGATTACCATTTATACGCAGCATCAGACAACTGTATCTTACACAGCATGGAAATATGCTACAAAACAGAACGGCTTACAAAATTACTAAACTGTTTTACCAATAAAAAATGCACAACTTCAGTACAAAAGCTATATAGCATTAAAGTAGGAATAACTTCAGTACAAAGGCTACCCAGCAGTAAAGTAGTGCAATAACTGTACACAACTGCAGTGTTTTTCTGAAATTTTCTTTAAGACAAATAGAAATCCTATATTTTTATTCACTACATTGCCCAAACTTCCCCCAAAACTGATTTTAATGTATAACACACCATTTCAGTAAGTAAGCCAATGCAAAACTATATTAAAACGCGCAAATGAACACAGCAACTATAAAACAGCAATGTTACAAAATGCTTCACTAATGAATTAGAGTTTTGGTATTTTAAAGTACAGAACTTCCTGCAACATGGTTTGTTTTCAGTGCATACTTCAGCAACACTTCAAATTTATCATGTAAACTGTGCTTATCTCCCATCCTTAAAAGGCTAACACTAAATGTTGGATCTCAAAAGAATTATAATATGTTATCCAGGAAATTCACAATCATGCCAAATTGCCCATGTTATGCCAATTTACTCAGAACATATACAACTGTGTATTTACCTTTCTAAAGACTCCCTGCTATCTGCTGCGGATGCAGCAAGTCCCAGCCCTCCTGGTCGAGAAGGTTTTCTGACTCCTGCAGAGCCTTCTGTATTTGACAGTCTGTCCATAGTTTATGGAGACTTCCCTTTTTGTCTGATAAACCCAGAGTCCATTGTTGCCCGTTAAGAATCTGAATATTGGATTAGCTGCTGGCTGGCTGCACCTGTCCTGATTTGAAGTCTCTCTAAGACAAACATTGCTGCTGCTCAAACATAAACACTCAGTCTCAACCCTCAAGCCCTCAGCTGAATTGCGACTGGCTGGAAGGCCGCTTGTGATGCTGACATCATTGCGCACATGATGACGTCAGTGGAAGATTGCCGAGATGGAAATAAATTTAAAAAAGGATGGGAATTAATCATGACTAAAGGGGGGCAATCAGAAATTCATGTCACCCCATTATTTGGACCTCAAAATTGTTAAATGCTGAGGAATTTGGTACGGTTGAGAGGTATGTGGAGAGATATGATGCCTACAGGGAATACATACTACAGCAGGTTTGCATTGCTGTCTGTAATTATGGCCCACTGGTGTTGCTGGACTATTCCCATATATTTCTAATAACATACACCTATTTGTTTGCAGTGGTTGTATGACATAGTAGTGGGACTTTGTCCATAGGGGACACACCACCGTTGATGGCAATGATGGATGTGGAAACATATAGCACACCTTGTCATGGCACACAGAGACATTACCAGTATTGCTACTATGTAGGTGATAGTAACACACATAGTGTGTTGATAGACTGTGAGGTATGATGTGGGAAGTAGCAGTGGATAGGTCAGGCTATTTTGCTTGTGCAGGGTCTGTACATAGTGGATGTCCATGTATCTGGTTCTGTGATGTATTCCCCTTTTGTTGTCATTCAGGAAAGATGTATTGAAGCTGAAAATAATGTTATCCTGGATGGCCTCAGACTGCATCATGACATTCTGCTGTCCAGGAGTTGTCAGCATTGTGAACAATGTGCAGCACTGTGGGCTGACCTTGTCACAGCAGTCGACCAGATTGGGCTCCAGGACAAGATCTATGAGCAGGTCTGACACCGAGTATCAGATATAGTCAATGCTGCATGGCAAAGGGCTGCTGCTGTGGCCAGGGACCATCCTGCTACCAGTGGAGGGCCTGCAGCTGAATAACTACTGTCATCCACAGAGGAATTCATGGCAAACCTGGGATCAACCACCAGCTCCCAACCACCCATAATCCCATACATCCTGGAGGTGGGTGCACCAGCATCCACATCAGAGGAGCATCCAGGTAAGCTTTCTGTGTTCATCTCTGTAATATTGTATAAGTCATTGTGTCAGCCTCTGCATACCAGTACACGGGTGTCAGATTTATCTGCATTGGGGTGGGGTTTGGTTTTAGCACACAGTTGTGCACACATACTTAGAATGTCAGCAATGTTGGCAGTATCACATTAGCTACTGTACATGTTGATATATGCACATATTACCCTGTAACAATGCCACATTTGTTATTACTGACAATACCTCTTCCTCACATTTCCATAGGTCTGTCAGGTGTGGCCAGAATGCAAAGTCCTGTACCTGGTAAGTGTGATACTGTTGTTTTATGGCTCATATATACCCTAAGAATGTTAATGGCTGCCATTTTGCCCTAAGCAAAACTGTTATGCTTAGATAGAGTACAATAGTTGTAAGTTAAATGTCAGAGGGGTTAAACTGAAATGCATTGAATGGGTAATCACAGTTGTTTATTTGCAGGGGCAGTAAGATATCTGTACTCATTTATGAGAAGGACTATGCAGCCTGCTATACAGAAGGCAATCACTCACAGATGCGTGTTCACACACAATATGGAGATGGTACATACCTGAGGCAGTGATACTATAACTGGCAAAGTATGTTCAAGAAGGGTACACTATGTTTTAGGTGTAGGTCTATCAGACACACTGATATATTGCTTCTCAAACAAGTGTATAGTACTAGCAACATTAACTGGACGTAGCTGCAGTGCATGTTATAAAGGGCCTGTCTTGTCTGTGTATGTTGTAGTCTGTTTGTGTGTTGTGCATAGGATCTGGCATAAGATGTGGAATGTGTAATGCAGTTGTGGCTTCTCACCTGTATGTGTGTGTGTGGATTACCATACATAATAGTGCAGGTAGTAATGTACTTATTTTGTCTTCCTCCTCACAGGTGAATGTGAGATTTGGACAGTGTCCCCCTCAGAACCTGATTTCAGTGTCACATTGGACTCTGATGATGATGGTGGCCATAGTGAGGCACAGTTGGGGTCCACAGGGGCTGAATCTGTCCCATGGGTTGACATCCCACTTCCACCCCCAGTGTCCTTGCACACAGTCAGCATGCCCACACATACCCAAACACCTGAGGTCACAGATTCAGGACAGTCAGAGTGTGGCAACATTGAACAGAACAGTGTGGTGACTATGTAGACACTGGACATAGCTAGATAGCTGGCAAGGTCCCACACAGGCAGATTGACAGGGGTGCTCTTCAGAGGACTGCTGCCCATCCACAACCTGTCATAGGTGTCATATCACGCATCACCCACCACATGTTTTGGTCTGTCATGGAGGCACAGACACATTCTAAATGCAACACCAGATGGATGCTCAGGATTATGGATGCAGCACAGTCTGACTTCCATGACAGCCTCCACTGCATTGGTGATGCCATGGGTCATTTCACTGATGTAGTGGACAGACAGTTGTCTGAGAAAGTGTCAGTGTTTCATCACATGTTTTCTGTGCTGCAACATCTGGTTGGAGTAGGGCATCGGGCATGTGGAAATAGGTCAGCAACAGCATCTGCTTAGAGTCCACGTCGCCATGTACACTCATGTTCCCGTAATGGAAGTACCTCCAGCACCACAGAAGGGAGTGTGCTGTCCACACCACTATGTGTCAGGCCATGGTTACATGTTCCTAGGTGGTCCCGTGGGGGACACGGGCCCAGCAGACAGCAGTCACCATCAGCTACTAGCACTGCATCTCACCCTGGGCATCGTAGTGCCAGTGCCACTCTTGGCAGAACCAGTTCCCGTGTTCATGGCCGGAGACTGTGAACTCTCCACTCTGCTATGTATGGTCTCCAGCTGTCCAACATACACATGTGTAGGGCTAGCACTGGGCTTGACTGTGTACATGTACACACTCAAACATCACTGTCACATGCAGGTTACCAACAGACACGCATGACATCTCTTATTGGTCCACCTAACCAGCACCCCTTCCTGACTTACACAGATGCTGTCAACTGTTTGGCACAGCCAAGGCATATGGCAACCCCGTATCACTCCCTGTGGATGTGATGATACCTGTGCCACATCCCTGCCATCCATGCCATCAATGCAGGGACATACAAATATGTGTCTGATGCACATGGTGACTATATTACTTTACATGTAGATTTGGTAGTGTGGTAGTGTTTTGCCATGTGAGCTGTTGTAGGCATGACAGGTGCTGTATGCAAGCATGTGTCATGTGTGCACATCACAGTTTGTGTATCATTGTTGCATGATGTAACACTGCTGGTAGTGCTGCAAACTGACAGGTGTCACACATAACTGTGTATGTTCTGTTCCAGGGGTCTGTATGGCTGAGCTATGGAGACCTGGTGCCAATACAGTGGCACAGGATGGCATGGCAACACAGTAGAAATATGACATCAACAAGGTTCGGCTGTACATATGCGTGGTTACTTGGGTGCATATGTGTAGAACAGTGCTTCAGGGACAATGGAGGTAGTCAGGGTAAGCATGCATTCATACCCTGTGACAAGGCCTGCTACCCTTGATATGTGTCACCTGGGTGTTCTGTACATACAACTGTAGGATGATGGTGGATAGCATTTATGCCTAGGTAAATGTGTGCTATTTAGGGCCAGCAGCTAGTCACACACACACACACACACACACACACACACACACACACACACACACACACACACACACACACACACACACACACAGACACTCAGAGTTGCCTGTTGGGAGATTAGAACCCCTACCTACCTAGTAGTACACACTATAGCACAAAGGACTTATCACATGTGCCACAGAGCTTACCTGCTATTAGACTGTCAGCCAGTGCTGTTAAGGTGGATGACATCAGCAGGCCTTGTAAATTGAGACATGGAGAGGCTGTCAGGTAGTCACAGGGCCTTAAAATGTATAACCATTGCACAGAGATAGGCCATATGGGCATGCCCTCAATGCAGCAAGGGGATATATTTATACACACACAGAGAGTTCCCTGTTGTGAGATTAGAACCCCTACCTATCTAATAGCATACACTATAGCACAAAATACATATTGCATTAACCACAGAGCTTATCTGTTATTAGGTTGTCAGCCAGTGTTGTTAAGGTGGATGACAACAGCAGGTGTTGACAGGGAGGCCAGCATTCATGAGGACGCTAGTCACAGGGCCATAAAATGATTAACCATTGCACAGTCATAGGCCAGATGGGCATGTCTGCACTACTGTAAAGGGAATATATACACACACAAGGTGGCTGAAGTGAGATTAGAACTCCTACCAGTCTATCATTATACACTATTGCTTGCAGTATTTATTGCATGCACCACCAGTTAAAGCTGTTGCACATGTGGCTGCAGCCATAGTACTTGTGGACTACACAAAGTGGCCTTGTATTACACAGCACATGTGGCCTGCAGAGTGAACCTGCTTTATGCTGTTAGTGTATTTAGTGTCCTAGCAGTGGGGTAACTGTTAATACTCATGTTATGTGTGTACAGATACCAGTTTTGCCATGTCTGGCCAGTTGCGGTTTGCTATGTGGACAATTAGCTGGTGACAATATGGCTGTGCAAGTTCTGCATTGAAGCCATTGCACATTACACCACCTGCTCATCGTTGTCTGTCTACAGGGTGAAATTCCACAGGCACAGGGCCTGTCATTGGGCAGATTCTGTCATTATGTGGCCTTGGTCTGTTACCATCAGATAACTGTTGCGTGTGTAGGTGCAGATAACCACAGCATTTGGAATGTAAATGTCGACATGTGTACATCCACATATACACATGTATATGCATGTATACATATATATATATATATATATATATATATATATATATATATATATATATATATATCAGGAATGTAACTGTAGCTGTGTGTGTGTGTGTGTGTGTGTGTGTGTGTGTGTGTGTGTGTGTGTGTGTGTGTGTGTGTGTGTGTGTGTTATATACATATATGTGGAAGGTCTAACCATGTATGTTGCCTCTGCATGTATGTAGCCTCTGTATATATATATCTGTCTTTTTGGCTTTTCCCGGTTCAGGGTTGCCACAGCGGAACTCTGGTCCGCTAATGATTGGCAGTAGATTTTTATGGTGCTGAGTTGCCAGCCCGATGCCCAACCTTCAGCGAAGGCACGCCCATTCACGCATGTCTTTCGGAGGCCAATCGACCGTGGGGAGGACATGCAGACTCCACACAGAAGGCATTCCAGCCGAGAATCGAAAAGGAGAACCTCTTGCTAGGAGGATATATATGTATAGATATTACATATATATATATATATATATATATATATATATATATATATATATATATATAAATGAAAGCATTTCAAGTGAATATTATGTATGGTTAAATGAACAAAAAATAGAAATCAGTGCATTTCACAGCAAATGTACAACTTAATTATTATATGTTACTGTACAACGCTTTACTTATATAGTGATTTGAGTGCCACACTGAAGTTTAACAGTAGGAAAAAATGCATACCATTCATCATGCTCAGTACTTTAAAATGTCTTAGTGTTAATGACTGATGCTTTTGGTGCAACCGGGGAAGGCTGAGCACTATCGACTGAGAGAATAAGACTGCTTTAGGCATTACAAATTATAATGTTTCTAGTAAATTATTTTGATGTTGTGAGCTTTTTGGTAGGCTAATTTTCAAAATGCTGACATTGATTACCTGCGGTACCATAAAAGCAATTCAAAGGTACCTTTGAAGACCTAGGAAAAACTGGACATGTGGGATGTCTGAATTGAAAACACATTGTTATCAAATGAATAAAATAGTTCCATGACCAAAACATAATGGCTTTTACTCTTTTTGGCACTTTCCTGCTCCCAGATATTATTCACATATTATCTTAAGCATTAGTTTTGTCAGTTACTTAGGAACTGTTATTTTATCAACTTTGGGTATAAAACATGCAACACAGATTATTTATTTCTTCCTTAAATTAATAATGAGTCTGCATTTCTCTCTATCCTGATGATTTTTTGCACAACTTTTTATTGTGACATCTGTCAGTAGCTTCATCTCTATGCCAGTGACAATAAACCCCCTGAAATTATTTTACTTTTGTCTTCTATTACTTGTTCATAGGTTCATAGGTGTGTACTAAGCTAATGACCACAAAGGTCTTTTTAGGCTTAGCCATGCATCCCAAATCTGTGACAAGTTCTGGTACCCTAGATAAGCATAAGCAGGGACTTGGGAGATGAAACATTTTCAAGCAGGGGTCTGGGAGATAAACTGTTTACAGGCTGCCTGTGTCCATTACAGACATAGGTGACAAACCAGAGATGAATTTTCAGCAGCTCTTCTTTATCTGGTGACTCTGCTGCACTACTCAGTTTATCTGTTACTTCACTTACTTGCCTCATCTATATATCACTTTCAGATCATTCTGTAGATTAAGTAACTTCCTTTTTAAGCTTTCAGGCAGAGGAGTCGCTAGGCCATTTGGAGCCCAGGGCGAGATCTTCATACACACACACACACACACACACACACACACACACACACACACACGCACACACACACGCACACACACACGCACACACCCACATATGCACAGACGTGCATGCACACTCACACAAACACACGCACTCGCACACACATGCACATACGCACATACACACACATGCACACACACACACACGCACGCACATGCACACGCACATGCACACGCACACATCCATATGCACACACACACACAGAATCAAAAAAATTTTGAACATGTTTTTACATAAACATAGACCAGGAGGATCAAAAGCATGCCAAACAGGACATTTTGTTGAAAGTGTAAAGCATTTTTTAGAGTTAATCATTTAACTGTCATTTAATGCATAACCAAAAGCATTTTTTAGAGTTAATCATTTAACTGTCATTTAATCCATAACCAAACACAACACAGCTTAGCAATCTAAAAAGCTCACTCAGATATTGAAAATAAAGCAGAATTCTGAACAATGCACATCTCTTTGCAGGTACAGTCCAAATGCCAACAACATAACAAATTATGCTATTAATAGCTTGGTGAATATGAATTGCAACACAGTAAAACATGAACTAATTGCGCCTGCGGTACAGATAGAAAAATACTGACATAAAGCAGAAGCAGCTAAAATATATATCCTGACACTTCAAAATATGTCTATGTTTACTGCACAAAAACGTTTAGTGTGCATTAAAACACCATTTGTACCTGAAGTTTACATCATATTGACAGCTCCTTGTGACACAACGTTTTAATAGTTAGTACCACTAAAGTGAACACTGGATCATCTACACAACAATGTGTGGTTGGCTGTCTCCTAACACCATGTCCCAGTGGCATAAAAATATACTAGACACTTAAACATTGTGTGTTTACTGTTTAGCAACAGGGGTATGCTCTACTGAACAATATAGGTATCTCTGAGTGCCTTGTTTCAGTAATAAAATGACACCCAAATCTAACAAATAAACGTAAATGTAGCGTGTAAGCAAGTAAACAGCTGAAATAAAAAATTACTCGAAAAAAGTAAAAGTGGTCCCTTGGATTAAATTGCTTCTGACAGTATGAGTCATATTGGGTTTATCTCATATGCACAAGATACAGGGTTTGATTCTTACCTTTGAGATTAGAAATATGGCTAGGCTTAAAATGTCCCACAAGGATGGATGCCCTAGTACTAAGTTATGAACTTAGACACACACACACACACACGTATGCGTGCACACATCCAACACAATTCTTTTGTTAATGCACCAACCAAGCTATAGTCATCAATAAAGTGTGTCCGAGTTAAAATTTGCTTCATTTTAATTAAAACACACATTTTATAAAAGCCCTTTAATAATGATAAATATCAAATCCTATAACTATTTGTATACTGCACTACACACACCTATCCTACTTTATGATATTCGTCAGCTGTTTAAATATAAAAGGAAGAAGAAAGGTTTCCAAATCCCTACACCAATGTCTGTCTCACGACATAGAGTATATTTGGGAAGCACAGTTTGTTATTCTGCAAGTCTGATGTAATCATAATATGTCAAGGTACTCTAATGGAGACCTCAAAAAACCTATTAAGAATACAGAGTACAGGGAGGCCTCATTTTTGTTTGATTTTTCTCCTTAGTTCACCTCGGCAACAAAAAAGGACTTTGAGTATTGAGCAACATGTACTGAATACTTAGCTCTGGCCCCTGACACCCCTCTCAACTGTTCAGATTTTTGCAGAATGCCCAGATTTTTACCTCGTAAAACTTGTGGTTTTCTGCAAATAAGGGAGGATTGAACTCATTAAATAATTATATACATTTGTGTTTCAGAGTTTATTTCCATTAGAAAATGCATATTAATACAAATTGTGCTATTCTAGCAACTTTCAAAGTTCAAACTTTATAAGAGCAATATTTGAAACCTGTCCCCATTTTCTGGGCCTTTGACCACATTATTTTAAACTTTGTCCAGATTTCTTGTGCTACGAAGTTGAGAAGTATGCTCCCATCACACTGTTTTCATGAGAGGAATCCCAACACACTATTTTAATGACAGGAAGAGACATCTGTTACTTTTTTCAATGACGAAGAAGAGACTAGTAATATAAATTTGTAGGGTGTGGGTGGCTTACCCAGACAGAGGTTATTCAGGGGATCATACCTCCCTCTGCAAAAAACACTTAAATTCCAGTGAGCTAAATCATCAGGGGTTTAATCTTTGGTGAGTCATTGTGGAAGGATGTACTAGATGAATAATTTCCTTCAATGATCACTTCAGTAGTTTTCCATATAGGCACAAGCAGTCAAATGACATTAACATGTATCATTTCCCACAAAAGTACCTTCAGTAGTTTGCCTATGTATGGACCCTGGACAAGACAGCACCTAGAGTGATTGCCCCATTCACCCCACCCTAGCTACACTACTGCTTTGAGGTAGTGTGTACAAATAATTTCTATATGATTTGCCATACTTTGTGATCAGTTTTCATATCATAGACATAGTTGTGGTATTTCTTATATCCATGCACAATTGCTGAAAGCGCCTTTTCTATTTTATTTTCGATTTTCCTGCATTTATTGTGATTTAAAAGCTTGTTTTTTTCACATATTGTACTTATTTGACTGCCTTCACTTTTAAAAAGTCGTTTTTTGTTTAAATAATTTGTTTAACTGTTGTAGGCTACACACTAAAGTGCAATAGCCTTTTCTGATCGTTTGTAGTCGTTTAAAGCTGTTTTAAGTGTACTTTTTACTGTTTTTGCCTTATCTTTTCAAAAAAAACAAAAAAACAAAAAAAAAGTCCTTGTTTCCCACCTTTCTAAGCTAGTATAGTCCAGTTTTCAGGCTAGTGCTGAATTCAAGGCTGTGAAACTAGTTTCTGAGTTGCCCATACCTTACTTGGATAGAAGGAAGTTTCTCTGCTCACCTGTGAGAGAGGGGAGCTTTGAGCAGCCTATCTGTCCCTGGAGGAGTGGTTCCAACACAGAAGTTAGTAGTTTATTGGCCATTTTGGGCTAATTTCTATCTCTTTCATTTCCCTACTATAAAAACTGTGTTTGCATGGTTTTGCGCACCGGGCAGCGCTGGTTAGCTACGGTTAAATTATTCCCGGCTCCACTAAGTCTCCTCTTCAGTTTTTCCCCTTGAAAATAGTCTAACTCTCAACCTAAGCACTCAAAAAGCATCCTACAGCCCAGCACTTGCTCAGACCTAATAGCAAGCACTAATATACCCTGACACTTGATTCCCCAGCAGGGCAAGGCTCTTTATTCACCCCTCACTAACCAAGCGACTAAGCAGCTCACCCTACTATTCAGGCATGCCCAAAGGGCAATTTCAGGTGTACTCCCCAGTCCAGCTGGTGAATTTGGGTATCCTGAGGTAATGTTACAACTGTCTCATGTACACAGACAACCCTCTCCTCCTACCACAAAACACTAACATATGCGAGAGATGCAATTATACAGCCAAACCGGAGGCTAAGCTGTCTCCACCCAAGACTGGAACAGGCAGTCAAGAGGAGAAGGTTAACACCTGCACCACACCTCCAGCCACACAGACCTACTAAAACAGCACTAGCAAAAAATACACATAAATACACAAAATCATACTCGGAGGCTCTAAATAAAAACCTGCAAAAGCATCAGACACCTCCAAATCAGACACCCAAACAACCTGCACTTCCCGTCACAGACCAGACAACACATAAAACACAAAATCAGTGTACCGCACAATCACAGCCCTTAAGGCAAAATAACATACCTAACACACTAGTAATAGGTGACTCCATAGTCAGGTACACTGTTGTCCCACTCACTAGGCTGGACAAGCAGAAGGTTACTGTTAGCTGCCTGTCGGGAGCCAGAATCCGCCACATAACACAAGCACTCATGTCATTCCAGAACAAGTACAAATGTGACTCTGCCATTGTTCATGTTGGTGTGAATGACCTGAGATGTACCTCCCTGGACTACATGAAAAGAGACATGGAAGAGCTCTCTGATCATGTAGTCCAGGCTGGTATGACCCTGACCCTGAGTAGCATCTTGCCCTCACCAAGATTGATACCTCAGTATAAAGAAAAAAATGATCAATTTCAACAATTGGCTAAGCTTCTGGTGTCATTCAAAGGGGATCCAATGTCTGTCAGCCTGGAACAACATGCTCAACAAACTGCATTGCTTCACAAGAGACGGCTTGCACCTGTCACCCCTAGGCTTTCGAATACTGGCCAAGGCTCTTGCTGCCCCCATAGTGCCTTTTTTAGGCAAGGCTCAAAAGTCAAACCCACCTCTGTAAACAGCACAATTAACAAAAAACTGAGGGTTATGCTACTCAACGCCAGGAATTTAAATCTCAAAATGCAGATGCTTGAAGCACTCCTCAGTATGGAGAACATCGACATCTGTGCAGTAACAGAAACCTGGTTCAAGGCTCCAGAGAGCACCTCAGCACTACCAAGCTACAACTCATACCACACGTTTTGGCCACAGAACATGGACCGAAACACAAAAGGATGGGGTGTATCCATAATCATCAAGGATACCTACACCTCCAGGTTAGTGGCACAGCATGATACCTCTGAGATCATCCATGTGCAACTAACATCGGCCAAATCTGCAATGAAAATTGTGGCCTGCTACAGATCACTCTCCATGACCCAAGACCACCACTCCACCTTTCTGGAGACACTGGAAAACATGAAGGTCCTACCAAACACCCTGACATTGGGCAATTTCAATTACCCTAGCATTAACTGGGAAAGCTACTCGAGTACAAGCTCCCAGGCCTAGCGCTTTCTGGAATTCATCAACTCAAATGCCCTGGATCAGCTGGTAAACTCCCCTGCCAGAGGTGAAAACATGTTGGACCTGGTCATCACCAACATGGGCGACAAGTATTCTACACCGGAGGTCAACCCGCCACTGGTTAGATCAGACCATAAACTAATCACTCTGGATGTCAACACCCCACCACCACCCCCAACTAAGGAAACCACAGTAAAAAAACATTTCTAAAGAAAACTTCACCTTACTGAAGACAGAGGTGGTAAGTCTCACAGCCCCCACACTAAAGGATAATGCTGCCCAAGATGCAGAAACCTTTACAAATGCACTCTATGAGCACCTACAAGGATGCATGGATCGTGTCATCCCTAGCAAAACCAAGGCTCACTCCTCTAAGAGAAGGAAACCAGTATGGTGGACCCCTGCCATAAACAGGCTATACAATAGAAGGAGGAAACTAGTTCAGAAAAAAAGCAAATCCCAAGAAGGAAAGACATCTCTGATCGGTATCAGTAAGAAACTAAGGTCCCTCATAAAATCATCCAAGGCTAACTTCGAAAGAAAAATAGCCAAGGATTCAAATGATAACCACAAAGCCTTCTTTAGCTTTGTTAAGAATCTAAGTGGCAACTCACAGATATGCACTGAACTAGAGCAAAATAGTGCAAAATATACTGAACCTACTATATTGCCAACATCCTGGCAGATAGATTCAGTGCAAACTTCACCCCCCTCTCACCCCCAAAAAGGCCCACAACAATACCAGAAAAGTGTAGTGTCCCAGAAATCAGACGCACAGGTGAAAACAGCCCTTTCAAAAGCCAAAAACACAGCATCAATGGGGCCAGATGGTGTCCCAGGCTGCGTCTTGCACGAACTACAGAATGAACTAACCCCCCCCCCCACCTAAACACACTGTTCAAACTCAGCCTCTCCACAGGCTACGTGCCCATAGAATGTCACACAGCAATGGTTATTCCTCTCCACAAAGGATGGGCTACAACTGACCCTGGTAACTACTGCCCCTTAATCCTGACTAGCCTGGTCTGCAAGGCTATGGAGCACATCATCATGGAACTCATTAACAAAAACATTGGGAACCTCCAAACACTTGACCCAACCCAGTTCAGCTTTGTTAAGGGCAGATCATGCCTACTAAACCTGGTTGACTTCTTTGAGGCAGTCACCAAGGCTATAGATGATGGAAAGGTGGTTCACACAGCCTACCTCGATGTCGCCAAGGCTTTTGACACCATTCCCCACTTGGGTATTACAGAAAAACTCATCAGCCTGAACATAAACCCCTACATCACAAGATGGGTTGCCAACTGGCTTACAGACAGAACTCACACAGTAAGAATATTGGGCTCCAGGTCCGACTCTAAACCAGTCACAAGTGGTGTCCCACAAAGTTCGGTCCTGGGACCCCTACTGTTCGGCATATACTTCTCAGAAGTACAGGCAAACACAGGAGGACTATGGTTAACCAAGTTCGCCGATGACTGCAAACTGGGATCCATAATTGACTCTCCGGCTGAAATGGACATCCTCTAAAAGGGCCTTATTGAGACGAACACCTGGTGTCAAAGTCATGGCCTCAAGCTAAATGCCAAAAAATGCATAGTCATCCCGTTTGGGAAAAACAAAATACCCACAAATTACCACATAGGTTGCAGCCCCCTTAATACAGAAGAGGTAATAAGAGATCTGGGAACCCAGGTAGATAGTAATCTCTCCTTTGACAATCATATTGCCAAAGTAGTTAGGAAATCAATCTATGTGGCCCATCTAATTACTAAAGGGTTCGCATCTAGAAATAAAGAGGTTATAGTGCCCCTCTACTCATCACTCATCAGACCCATCATAGAGTACAATGCCCCATTTGGGATGCACCTCACAAGACACTTCCAACAGCTGGAAAGACCACAAAAGTACCTCACCAAGAGGATTACTGGCCTCAAACATATGTCCTATGCAGCCCGACTGAAAAATCTCCGGCTGTACTCAGTGGCATATCGCTTACTCAGAGGTGATCTCTGCCTGACTTACAAAGCCATGGCCAACTCAGAATTGATGAACATGCTCCACCTAAAGAAATCCAAGTCACTGGGAGCCACATACTCTAGTGAGCTAAATCTCGCCTCAACAATGAATAGACCATGCTGGAGGGAAAGATTCCTGTCACAAAGACTCACCATGCTTTGGAACAAAATTCCAAATTACATTAGGCAGAACCCCTCACTAACATTCTTCAAGAGAAACCTTGATGAATGCATGGGTAACAGAAAATACAACCCTGGGATCACTTCATTGGCTCTGCTTGACAGAGGGTCAGTTATTTAATCAATGAGGAGGAGAAAGCTGACACACTCTGGCTAGGCTTATAAATGCCCTCGGGCAGATAGCCTAGTACCTACCTATGAACATATGAACCTATGAACCTATTTGAGTACATCTCTTTTGTGCATCTGTAAATGCTGTTGACCCATAGGCAGTTGTTGGTCTAGTCTCTTGTGGAATCACAGCTCCTGTACCATTCTGACTATCATCTACTTGCAAAGAAATAGGTTTATTCATGTCATAGTATTTTGATGTTGGCTTTTATGCAACTAGCTTAATCAGCAATCCAAAAACCCTCTTCTTGTTTGTGGCTTCATTTTCAGCCTACATCTTGCTCTAACAGCTTTTTATTGGCATAGGTATTTTAGATATATAAGGTACAAACTTTGCAAGATACTGTATCTTTCCTTGAGATCTTTTATGTGTTATTTTTCTATGCATATTCATTTTATCAATAAAAAAACTTTTTTCTGTGCACTTGTCATTTCTCACTCTTTGCACGCACCCACAGCTATTGGAAAGGTAATTTTTTTTTTTCGTATGATCATCATCCTGCTCCATATTTCATGATTTCTTATACATTAAAATATTCAGTATATTATTAGAGACTCATCCTGCTGAGCAGAATCAATATTTGGCTGTGTTCTTCGGTTCAGTAACATATGTATCTATACTATTCGTAGGACCTTGTGTTCTTAGAAAAAAAATAAAGAAATGGCAAATTCTTTCTTTCTTTGCTGAAAATAAATACTGAACTCAACTATAAGTGCTGCTTTTTATCTTTCTCGTCTCCAGAAAGAGTAAGAACTATATACTTGCATGGCTTTTTCTCCAGCAACATGTAGGAATGCAGAGCACTGGACCTTTTCAGATTTTTCAGGTAACCCACTTGCAGTAAGGCATAAATCAAATATATAGAGCCAAAACATCCAGCTTTCAGTCAAATTTGCTTGAAGACCAAAAATGACAGGAGGGTGAAACTGAGCTATATGTCCATTAAGCATTACACATCACTAGTTCCAAACACTGAAACTATTTGACAGTAAATATATCCTTTAAATTTTGCAGACATAGTTCTTTATTTTGCAGATGTTTAACCACTCTGTGTCACAAGATCATGTCAGGAAGCTTATTAAGTGACATATAGAGACTGCAAATGTGGATTATCCTACATGAGGTCTATGGATTAATATTAAATGTACCCAGATTTTGCACATTAAATAACCTGATTATGTCTGTTGTGTTATCTGTGAAGATACTCAGCTGAGTTATCTATGAAGGAATAATGAAACCTGATGGCTGCAGTGCTAGTAGTATTTGTAATTACCAATGGATTCTGAATTAAGATCTAAATGGGAAGATCCTAAATAATAAGGGAATATGAAAAATAAGTGGGTGATAGTTAATTCTCTGTATTATCCTGCCTAAGCTTGCTTTTAAAGATATGTGATTTAACATTCAGCTGATTTAATTCAAGGCAATACAATGGTGCACCAGTTAGCATTGCTGCCTCAGAGCCAGGCTCATTTCAATTCTTGGCCGAACGCCTTCTATGCAGACTTTGCATCCACACCATGTGGATATCTGGGCTTTCAGTAGGTGTTCATAGGTTCATAGGTTCATACTAGGCTATCTGCCCTAGGGCATTTATAAGCCTAGCCAGAGTGTGTTTGGCTTTCGCCACCCATTTTAAATTAATTTTGCTATGCCCTTTTTCGAGGTTAGTATACTGTGCCTCTGTCTAACAGTGACACAGAAGTGATACTCGGGGTAAACCTACGATCTCCCATCCACTCATCAAGATTCCTCTTGAAGAATGTCAATGAGGGACTCTGCCTAACCTGGACTGGGATTTTATTCCAGAGTGAAGGGAGCCTCTGGGTTATGAATCTGTCCCTCCAGCATGTCCTATTCATTTCAGTACTGAGGTTCAAGTCTCTCGCGTGTGTAGCTCGATGGGATTTGGATTTTCTGAGGTGCAGCATGTCCATTAATTCCGGGTTGGACATGGCTTTATATGTCAGGCACAGATCGCCTCTGAGCAGGCAGTATGCCACTGAGTAGAGCTGGAATTTCTTTAACCGGGCAGCATATGGCATCTGTTTGAGCCCTTTGATCCTCTTGGTGAGGTACTTTTGGGGTCTTTCCAGTTGCTGCAGGTGTCTGGTAAGGTACATCACAAAAGGGGCATTGTACTCAATTATGGGCCTGATGAGGGATGAGTAAAGAGGCACAATGACCTCCCCTGATCTAGATGTGAATCCCTTCATAATTAGGTGGGCTATATAAAATGTTTTTCTAACCACTTTGGCCACATGGTTGTCAAATGAGAGATTGCTATCAACTTGGGTCCCCAGGTCCCTAATTACTTCTTCTGTACTTATTGGATTACCACATATGAGGTAATTTGTGGGCACTTTGTTTTTGCCAAAGGGGATGACTATACACTTTTTGGCATTTAGCTTGAGGCCATGGCTCTGGCACCAGTTGTCTGTTTCTATGAGGCCCTTTTGGAGGATGCTTGTGTCGGCTGGAGAGTCGATTATGGCGCCCAGTTTGCAGTCATCTGCGAACTTGGTCAGCCACAGTCCTTCCGTGTTGGCCTGTACCTCCGAGAAATATATATCAAACAAGAGAGGTCCCAGGACTGAGCCTTGTCGGGCGCCACTTGTAACTGGTATGGAGTCTAACATGGCTCCAGTAATTCTAACCATGTGGGTTCTGTCCTTGAGCCAGTTTTCAACCCATCTAGTGATATAGAGGGTTATATTTAAGCTGGTGAACTTATCTATAATGCCCGAGTGGGGTATTGTATCAAAGGCTTTTACGAGGTCTAGGTAGGCTGTGTGGACCACCTTCCCCTCGTCAATGGCCTTGGTGACTGTTTCAAAGAAATAAACCAGGTTTAAGAGGCAGGATCTGCCCTTAACAAAGCCGAACTGGGTAGAATCCAGTGTCTGTAGGTCCCCAATATCTTTATTTATGAGGTCCATGATGATCCTTTCCATAGCTTTGCAGACCAAGCTAGTCAGGCTTATGGGGCAATAGTTTCCAGGATCTGTTGAGGCACTACCTTTGTGGAGAGGGACCACTGTTGCTGTACGCCACTCTTTGGGTACATATCCTGTAGTAAGGCTGAGATTGAACAGTAGTTTTATCTTTGGATTTAGCTCTTCTTATAGTTCATGTAGGACGCAGCCCGGGACACCGTCTGGTCCCATTGATGGATGCTGTGTTTTTTGCTTTGGAGAGGGCAGCTCTTACCTGAGCATCTGAGATGTCAGGGGGGACAGCACTCTGCTGGGATAGATATTTGCCATTTTGGTGGGGAGGGGGGGGAGAAGTTTGCGCTGAACCTGTCAGCTAAGATGTTGGCAATGTCTGTGGGTTCGGTGTATTTTTTGTCATTTTGGACTAATTCTGAGCATATCTGGGAATTCCCACCCAGGTTCCTAACATAACTAAAGAAAGCCTTGTGATTATCCTTAGTATCCTGTGCAATTTTTCTCTCGAAGCTGGCCTTAGACGATTTTATGAGTGCCCGTAGTTTTTTGCTAATACTGATCAGAGATGCCTTCCCTTTTTGGGATTTTGCTCTATCATGTAGTAGCTTCCCCCTTCTATTGAATAGTTTGTTTGTGGCTGGGGTCCACCAGACAGAACGTCTGCCTTTGGAGGATTGGGTCTTGGTTTTATTTCAGATTGCATGATCCATGCATTCCTGAAGGTGTTCATAGAATGCATTTATAAAGGATTCTGTGGTCTGGGCCGTATTTTCCACAGGCCCGGGGGCTTTGAAGGATTCCACCTTGGTTTTGAGGAGTGTGAAATTTACTTTAGAGAAGTTTTTCACTGTGGTTTTCATGGCAGGGCGTGGAGTCGGGATGTGAATATCCAGTGAGATTAGTTTATGGTCTAATCTTACCAGTGAGGGATACACTTCTGGTCTGGAGCATAGAGTCCCCATGTTGGTGATGATCAGGTCCAGTATGATTTCCCCTCTTGTGGGAGTGGTAACAAGTTGTTCCATAGCATTTGAGTTTATAAATTCTAGGAACCTTTGGGCTAGGGTGTTGGAGCTAGAGTAATGCTCCCAGTCTATGTTTGGGTAGCTGAAGTCGCCCAATATAATGGTGTTTGGAGAGACCTTCATATTTTCCAATGTTCTCAGGAAGGCCGAGTGGGGTTCCTGGGTTTGGGAGGGTGGTCTGTAGCAGGCTATAAACTGGAAGGCAGTTTTACCCACTGTTAGTTGCACATGGATAGTCTCTGATGCTTCGTGCTGTGCCACCAACCTGGAGGTGTGGGTATCTTTGATGAATATTGATACTCCCCCTCCATTTGTGGTTCGGTCCAAGTTTTGGGGCCGAAAAGCATGGTATGAGGTATAACCTGGTAGTGCTGGGGTGCTCTCGGGAGTCTTGAACCAGGTTTCTGTTACTGCACAGATATCGATGTTCTCTATGCTAAGGAGAGTTTCGAGTGCGTGCATCTTGAGGTTTAGACTTCTGGCGTTGAGTAGCATTACTCTTAGTTTCTTATCCCTTGTGAAAACTATGGAGGTGGGTTTGTCTTTTGAGCCTTGCCTAAAAAAGGCACTATGGGGGTAGCAAGAGCCTTTGCCAATATCCGAAAACCCAGGGGTGACAGGTGCAAGCCATCCCTAGCGAAGCATCGTGGCTTGTCGAGCATGTCATCCCAGGCTGACAGGCATTGGATCCCCTTTGAATGACACCAATACTTAAGCCAATTGTTGAAATTGATCATCTTGTCTTTATATTGTGGCGTCATTCTTGGTAAGGGTAAGATGCTACTCAAGGTCAGGGTCATACCGGCCTGGGCTACATGCTCAGAGAGCTTCTCTATGTCTCTTTTCATGTAGTCCAGGGAGGTACATCTCAGGTCATTCACACCAGCATGGACAATGACTGAGTCATATTTGTACTTGCCTTGGAGTGACCTGAGTGCTTGTGTTGTGTGGCGGATCCTAGCGCCGGACAGGCAGCTCACCATGACCTTCTCCTTGTTCAGCCTGGTGAGCGGGACGTCAGTGTGCCTGACGAGAGAGTCACCTATTACAAGTGTATCAGGTGTGTTGTTTAGCCTTAAGGGCTGTGACTGTTCGGCACACTGGCTTTGTGAGCTATGTGCTGCACGTGTTTTGTTTTGGGGTAGCAGTTGCTTGGGTGTCTGCTTTGGAGGTCTCTGCTGCTTAGGCAGATTTTTATTTAGAGCCTCTGAGTATGTTTCCGTGTGTTTATGTGTTTGGTTTGCTGTCGTGGTAGGTCTATGTGAGACTGGAATTGTAGTGAGTGTGGTTTATTTCTCCTCCTGACTGGTTTCACCAGTACTGAGTTGAGAGAGCTGAGCCTCCAGTATGGCTATATGGTTGCATCTCTCACATGTGTTGGAATTTGTTGGGAGGAGGAGGGGGTCATCTGTGTACATGAGGCAGTTGTAACATTGCCTCAAGATTCCCAGATTCACCAGCTGGACCAGAGAGGAGTTTGACAACAGACCTTTGGACATGCTAGAATTGTATTGGGAATTCCTTTATAATTGAAAAACAAAGGGCCAATGGGGAACGAGGTACTCCAGGGGAGTTTGTGAGGGTGTAGTGCTTTTAATATTTTAGTGCTGACTTATATAATTGCTTTAGTGAGCAAGTGCCAGGTAACTTAATTGCAATGTGTTACAGGTAACTTAAATGCAAAGATGACAAACAGTAACTTTCTTTCAAGTGAAACAAGGAAATAAGTACAGTAAGCATATCACTAGAGATCCACAGAAGTGCTGAAAAGCCGCATTTTAGGTAGAATTAGCGTTTCAGGGAAATAACAAGCAAACAAACAACAAGCATACAAATAAAGCTAGATTCAGCAGGCCTGGATCTAGTCTATGCTACAGCAAACAAGGTGTACCAATTTCAGTAAGAAGCAGTTCAAATATGCAGGCACTATAAGCCTTTAACCAGAAATTCCCAGCTCAGAAGGGCAGAGTCCAGCCTCTCCTCCCAGAAGAGTGCAGACCACAAACCCTTTTAATGTAAAATAATTGGCCTGAAGCCCAAGTGCTTAAACCAGCATTAATACACTTTTAGAATAACAGACACTGAGCCCTCAATCAGCAGTTCCCAACTTAGAAGGATGTAAGCTACCTGTTCTGCCACTACAGTGCAGACCACACACCGTCTTAATGTAAAACAACTGGCCTGAAGCCCAAGTGCTTAAACCAGAATTAATACACTTTTAGAATAACAGACACTGAGCCCTCAATCAGCAGTTCCCAACTTAGAAGGATGTAAGCTACCTGTCCTGCCACCACAGTGCAGGCCTCAAACCTTCCTAATGTAAAACAACTGGTCTGAAGCCCAAGTGCTTAATCCAAAAGACTTAGAATGATAGCTACACTTTAATCAAGTTACTACCAAGCAGTAATAAATACAATTGAATACTTTAAAGAATGCCTGGATTAGTGCTCAAGTTATACAAACAAAGCTAGATTCAGCAGGCCTGGATGTAGTCTATGCTACAGCAAACAAGGTGTACCAATTTCAGTAAGAAGCAGTTTAGATATGCAGGCACTATAAGCCTTTAACCAGAAATTCCCAGCTAGAAGGGCAGAGTCCAGCCTCTCCTCCCACAAGAGTGCAGACCACAAACCCTTTTAATGTAAAATAACTGGCCTGAAGCCCAAGTGCTTAAAACAGAATTAATACACTTTCAGAATAACAGACACTGAGCCCTCAATCAGCAGTTCCCAACTTAGAAGGATGTAAGCTACCTGTCCTGCCACACAGTGCAGACCACAAACCTTCCTAATGTAAAACAACTGGTCTGAAGCCCAAGTGCTTAAACTAAAAGGCTTAGAATGAGTTACACCAAGCAGTAATAAATACAACTGAGTACTTTTAAAATGACGCAAA